>NW_024543077.1:37550000-37827500 GCF_018167655.1 Microtus oregoni | reverse complement strand
TGGGATCCTGCCAGGACTTTGTTCCCTGCGAGGGGACACTCCATCTCCCCTGCCCTCTGTCCTAACACTGATGATCAATCACGAAATGTCTCTTTAAACACTCCAGTTCAGTGCTCCATCTCGGAGCCGTCTTGAAGCCACGGATGGAGTGACATCGTGCGAGAATTTGCCACTTCTTGAGGCTGCCTTCAACCCCTGGACAGATCAACTTCGGCTGCCATCTTTTGTTTGTGTTGCAACATTCTGCATCTCTTGACACTTCTGCGGAATACCTGCTACAGTGTTTGTCTCTTCACCTCTTCCATACCCCAGTGTTCACACCTCCAGGAATTATCATGTTACAAGTAAACAAATATGTTCTATCTACCAGTTTGCAAAAGTGGGCAAAACACGGTTTTTTGCCACTACTCAACATACACTGTAAATTCATCTCATGCATGCTTATTAAGTTTTAATTGAAACGTTACATTGGAGGCTACGACGTTACTTACAATTACATGGACACCCTAATTCCTCATATGCTTTGTTTGACAAACAGACCTACCCTTGTCCTTTATATTAAAAAGACATCGGTGGCTCACGATTATGACCGAGAGATTTTAATCCGCACAAACATAAAATAAAAAGTGAAAAAAAATTTAACCAGATTTTAAAATGTCCAGATTCAGACTAGTAAAAATAAAATTTCTCCCCACATTCCGTGTTCTGAAGTGGGATTATTTCTGGTGGGAGATACAGGGAGTTCGCTCTGGCATCAGGGTCTGAGCATGGATTACACAGATAAAAGTTCTTCCTTTACCTCATCTGGAATGGGATTCAAGACAGCTGCTGAGAAACCCAGTTCATGAAGAATCTCCCCCACGGGCTTTCAGTTCAGCAAATGGGTTCTGTGTTTTTAGGACAGGTAAAATCAGTGATGAGAACCTGAGAGTGTGTACACTGTCAGGTCAACCACTGACAGAGATCACTAGGTGAAGCCCAGCGTGGAAGAACTTCAATATTCACCAAAATAGGCGGGGTCCGACAACTCTAAAAATACGTTTGTACTAAGAATAATCTCCATGAAGCCCAAACCGGAGATGTTACAGGATCTGCAGGCAGCAATTTATTATTATGATGCAGATCCAAAAGAAGCTGAGGGGGCAGCAGAGACTATGTGCATGGAAGCCCTGAACACATATCAGCGGGTGTCCAAAATTATAGACCGTCTTCTGCCTGGCCAGATTCCTTCACTAATTTTTAAACTTTAAAGATATTTTCTTTTTTTTTTTTTTTTTTTTTAATATTTTTTTATTTATTATGTATACAATATTCTGTCTGTGTGTATGTCTGAAGGCCAGAAGAGGGCATCAGATCTCATTACAGATGGTTGTGAGCCACCATGTGGTTGCTGGGAATTGAACTCAGGACCTTTGGAAGAGCAGGCAATGCTCTTAACCACTGAGCCATCAGATATTTTCAACTTAAACAGAGCTGTGTTACATTACTGCTTCTCCTCCTCCTTTCAACCCTTCTCTCCCCTTATTCTACTACTTTAAAGTTGATAGCCTCCCTCTCTTATTATTATGTTACACACACACGCACACACACACACACGCACGCACACACACATACACACTCACACACATGCGCGCACACACATACACACTCACACACACGCGCGCACACAAACACATGCATACATACACGCACACACATACACATGCACACACACACACACACACACACACAAATAAGCACATATGGACATGTATTTTTACTATTACCCTAGATGTAGATAGCATCTTGGACGTTTAGTGGATGAATAACATTGTGCTAAGTTCTAAGATCTCATCGAGATATAAATTGAAAGTTATATGCAATACCTTCTATCTGCCAAATGTAAATAGATGTGTATTATGATATGTGCATGCGAAATAAATGGGGATAAAAGGCTTTCAGAATGGCATTATGTTTAAAGAAAAAATGTTCTTAAAAGCTACATAGTGTCTTAGTAACACAGTAGCACATAGTGTCTTAGTAACACAGTAGCAAAGGTCCGCATGTGGAGATGGACCTTTTCCTAACAGTAATGAACCACCAAATGTCAGCTTTTCTAGTTAACATTTTTTCTCAAGGACAAGAAAACCAAAACTATAAATAAAAGTATACTCTTTTTTCTAATGTATTACAGATTTTTTTAGCATGTTAGATGCAATGTACAGAAAGTATTCATACTGGGTAGTGTTTGGATGCCAGACCCTTAAGCCTTGACTTCAAGAACAGATGCTACGTGCTTGTGTGAACTTCATGTCCCGCCGTCAGCATTTAGTAAAACTCCACGTTCTACACAAGGACTGTTCTTTTAGCAGAACTTAAAGAACTGTGGCCCTAGGCAACTACCATCTCCTGTCTGTAGCCAAACAAAGACTGCATGGAAGAGAGAGTTTCCATGTCAGTGTGCATCGAGAGGAAAACTGAACCTGCCATGGTGAATACAAGACTTCTCTAGCTAGTGTTCTTGTGAAACTGTTCGTATTATTGGACATTACTGTACTGTTACAAACACGGAATCACTACACGATCCTGGTGAGAATAAATTTCCCATGACTTTGAGCTGTGAGCTTGCTCAACAAGGAAAACGCAAATTCTCTTCAACATCCCCTCCCTTCCGCCCACAGAAGGCTTCCAACCAATTGAAGAATTCCTCACAGATGTGGTGAGGCATGACCACAGCAGACTGGTCTGTAACGCTGTCGTGAGGTGGGCGGAAGGGTTCTCACCATCAATGTCCTCCCACGTAGGAAACGGAGACTTCTCATTCCTCTCTGCGGTGTGATGGACGGAATAGCTTCATTCTCATTCCTCTCTGCGGTGTGATGGATGGAATAACCTCATTCTCATGCTTATTCTTGTATGTCAGGATGTTGTCTAGGAGAAGGTGTCTAGACAGAATGGAAAAGAGCCTTTTTTCAGTCCATCTTGTAATAGTTATAAGATATGTATCAAAATAGCATGTCTGATTACTACGGAGTAGAAACTTCTTGAGGGTTATTTCTTGAGGCGGAGCATGGCAGTGTTTTCTTAAAGAAGTTCTTTACACATGAATCAATCCCGTGAAATCTAGGTTCCCTAAAGTCTCTTGGCAAATCTATGCTTACTATGCGTGATAGTCAGAGCTGTACTGAGCAAAAATCTGAAACAGTCAAATCAGCCTCATCCGTAGACTGTGCAGCACAAGCCTCTCCAAACCATAAAACGCTCATGAAGAGTTGTGTGGTTTCATCAGAACTGTCGATCAAGCTAGAACCACGACATTAGGCTGTGTGTGCAGCTATTCAGTGCTCACCACTGGGAAGCATCCAGGTCTTGCTTCTTGTAGCCAGAACCGGCACCTCTGGAGGTTCTGGGTGCTCTGTCTAGGGGATGTCACATCACCTAATCACTCTTAGAAAGTTCTGTGAGCATGTCACAGTGCAAGAACACAGTGCCTATAAAGTCAAAGACTGCAATCATTTCCCACTACAGTCTATTAAACACCTACCAAAATCAGCTTTGTGAATTTGTCACCTTTTGTTTCTAACATTATTCTAGAGTTTACACGATATATTTGGGGTTTCGAATTATTTCCCACCGCAAATAGTAGTACCTTGCCTCAAGCAAAATAAATATTTTTTTTCTAGTTTTCTAGTTCACTTTCTTACATCTTCTGCAAAATATGGGTTCTTTCAAAGCAGACTCAACATCTAATATCTACAAATGGGGCTAAATTTGATCTGGCATGGAGTTAATTCAGCTATCAAACTATCTAAAATATTAAGACAATGAGCAGAAAAATCAAGATACTCCATCAAGAATATGGACTGAGATTCCTTCCAAACTTTCCAGATGTTCTAACAACACAGCAATACCAAGTGCACAATCTCGTGGCCAGCACTTGGTGGGAACGGAGAAGCTTCTGTCCCTATTTGGTGGATCCTTTGCAATGTCTAACATAGTTTTTGTAGTGCTTTTATTTTACTTATATTTATTTTTAAAATTAAAATATAATTTTTTCTTTCATTTTCTTCTCTCTGATCCTTCCCATGTAAATATCTTTTTTTTTTCACATTCATGTCCTCTGGCAACTTACTCTTAATTGTTTTGTGTGTGTATGTAAGTGTGCATGTATGTGTGTGTGTGTGTGTGTGCACGTGTGTGTGTGTTTATAAATCTGTAAATATAGTGTCCCCAGTCCAGATACTGTTACTTGTATCTGTATGACTTCAAGGTTGACACCTTGACATTGGATAAACAGTTGGGCTATTATTTCTGGAAAGACTGTTTCTCTAGCCCTTAGCATTCCTTGGTTGTCTAGGGCTGGGACTCGGGAGATTTCTGTCTTCTGTCTAGGGTTGGGACACGGGAGATTTCCGTCTTCCGTGTTAGCGTGTCTACTACTGTGGAAGAGGGAATGGAAATGTAAGAGACAGAGAAGCAGATGACTTCTGTAAGACTGGTCTCCTAGAAATTTCAGAGAAGCTACACCCATGAAGCCTCAACCATGCAGCTGTTGAAAGAAAGAGAGCCCAATTTTTAACCTTCTTTAATGTGTCCCCCAACCTAAGGATGTATATTGCCCTATAAAATCCCAGCTCAGACAATCATATCTGTAGTATGTTCTCACCAAAGGTATAAAATGAAGACCACAGTGGAAGGGCTGAGTTTGCTATTGGACTGACAGGCTATATATTCTCTGTACAAGGACATATTATATGTCCTCCATACATTTATTTGGTCTTGACTGTTTCTCTACAGAAGCAAAAAAATCTGCCAAAATATTTAATATGAAATAGCAGGTCAATTTCCCAACTTTTCTACTGGGTGATCTTCGCTAAGAATTTTAACTATTAACCCTTTTGTAACCACAGCGCATCAGAGCTTAGAGAACTGGAGGAAAATGGATGCTGATGTTGCCATCCCTCACCCTTCCTGCATCAGTTTTCTCTGCCCCAAAGCTAAGTTTAAGTATTTGCAAACAGCTCTTGAATACAATACGGGCTGCTGCGGTTCCAGCAGAGTGTGAGGGAGGCTGCTCTCATTCTCCTCATTAGTACACGTCTGCTGCACCCTTCCTCCCTCAGGTAAAATACAGACAGAGGAAGATTCCAACTCTGACGCCCCTGCTCTTGCCCCCCTTCTGAAGAAGTTGTCAGTACAAGGTCTGAGGAGAGAGGCCCGAGTCCTCTATCGGTTTCGTTAATAGAATCTGATGAATGATAGCTGTGACCATTTCTTTCCTGGTGAGCTTGCCCCAGGAAATAAGAATGCTCGCTCTCTAGAGAAACTGACCTGAACCATGCCAAATAAAATGACTCAGTAGGACACTAAGAGGTGCCACTGCGGTTTGTCACACTGCTCTGAAGACTGTGCTCAGGATCCACGTTGTGAAAGCCACAGAGGAGATAGCTCAGTCAGGAACAGGCTTCCTACACCAGCGGACAGAAGAGCTGGATCTTCCACAGGCACAGGAAGAGCCAGATGTGCTGGCATGCAGCTTCAGGTCCAGCGTTAGGCAGGTGCAGACAGAAGGAACTCTGGGGCTTGTGCTAGCCACGCAAGCTAGCCGGATCAGCAAACTCTAGTTTCAGTGAGAAAAGCTATCTCAAAAAGTCCGTTAAAGGGTTGATTGGGTAAGAAACTGGAAACTGACTGTCTTACACACACACACACACACACACACACACACACACACACTGTTCAGAGCATTTCTCTCATAATTCCTTTTCTGAGTTGCTCGCAAGGCCTCCAGTGAAAGCTGAGTAACTTTTTTTCTGGAGAGAATTGTTGCATGCCTTCTGCAGGGGCCTCTGTGAACCACTTCAGCCAGAGAGTGATCGGGGCACACTACCTAGTCCTGCGGACACTGGCAGCATGCCACTCACAGCTGAGCTTTGTTGAGAACTCAAACCTGACGCTTCCGCGGTCCACACTCTGTAAAACGATGCAGCTTGCTAACCAGTGTTTTCAGGCAGAGCGTGAAGGCAGGGTTTCTCCTGAATGATTTGGGCCTGACAAGTGCCTTCCCTTACCCTGGCACCTTGTTCCTCTATATGTTTGCTAGTTTCGCTGCACAAAGAAACACATTTTGGATGGGGGGGGAGATAAATAGATTTTGCCAGGTTGGCTTTGAACCTCTCTTTCACACCACCGTGGAACACGCTGCCAGGATGTGTGCTGTGGAGTCAGAAGCAGCAGATGGAGAACCATTTTTTGAGGGGCTTTTGATGGTTCTGAATCTATGCAGCATTTACACACCAAAGCATGCTTGTTCGTCTGTTAGATATTTAGGGATATTCAAACTGTGAACATTTGTCATCCTTAAAGACTACAAAAGGATCTGGAGACTGACTGACTGACTTACCAAACAGACGCAGCAAATGGATCAATAATTAGGTTGACATCCTTTACCCCTGGCCCCTCACTTCCAACGAGCTCCTCGGCTCCTGGCCCCCATTCTGTGTTGCCTGGCAAAAGCCATACGTGGGACCACGAGCATCCTCTGAAGTGAGGGGGGAAAAAACAATGTCATGGCATCAAAAGGAAAATATCTTTCCTGCAGGCATGTGTGCGTGTGGGTGTCCCTGAGTATGCATGCACAAGTGTGTGTGTGTGTGTGTGTGTGTGAGAGAGAGAGAGAGAGAGAGAGAGAAAGAGAGAGAGAGAGAGCTTTCAAAAGCCTATTTTAAAAAATTAAAAATAAATAAATAAAAAATAAAAAGCCTATTAAAATGTGGAACAGCAATAAAATATTCAATGTCATCCTGCAACTCAAGAAAAGGAAGAAGTTTCCATAGCCAGAATGTCCCCTACCTAATATCCTAAAAGATGGGTACTGATGAGTGTCACCACGTGAACAAAAAATCATCTAAAGTCACTCATTTCTCAGTGACGTGTCTCATCCAGCAAAGAGCAACGACGCTAAACCCAAAGCGTCCGGCTGAATCCCGAGGTCACTAGCCACTCCACAGAGCGGCACCAAATTGCATCCTAAATTCATGGCATCCAAATTACTGACTGTGTTCTCCGAAACGCCTGCATCAGCATCTGTGTTTACTGTTTACTCTGCCCCCATCTTTAATCTTGGCTGCCCCTAACTGGCAGTTTCAAAGGAAGAGGTCACAGCAAGAACAGACGAGCGCTATTGGTGATCACCAAAGTCGAGGTTATAATATGAGGTGTGGTTGGAAGATAGAATTATGCTCTGAACTCTTCTCAAAATTCTGAAACCCAAAAAGATTACTTAAGAGTGTCTCCAAACAAACCTCGGATGCTTCTTAGACTCCACAGTGTGCCCATCCACGGCTAAGTGCTATGGAGGACCTAAAGACAAGGAAGGATGCCCAGAACCACAGACAAGCAAACCAAACCTCACAAGATGCGATTAAAGCAAATCACAACATAGTCTCAGGTCAAACACATCGAGTTTTCAATCTCCAAGGTAAAGCGCATTTTCTCACCACTTCATTCATTGCCCAGGTTCACCACACTTAATATCCAGAGCCTCGAGCAACGTGTACACTCAAAACAAATGGTCTGAAACCTGCTGATTTCTGGCATTCCACTTACACAGTTTTAGAACATCAGCAATGCAAAACCACTATTGGTTTTGCTGGCTTCATAGTCCAAACTTCCCAGGATGGCTAGACAATACTCCATAGTTTGTCCTAAAGAAGGCGCCGTATGGAAAGTACCACACACAGCCTGAGGCCCAGAAGACACCGGTCCACAGCTCTCAGCCTCCAGCCCCCTCACCCAGATCTCGAAGCCTCACAGGCAAAGCAGTCTTGCCTGGCACCTATAAGAGAGGCTCAAGAGATGGTAATTTCCTTCTTCCTGCCCTTTCCCTTCCAGTTAAACAAAAACATAAAAACCATGACATTTTAAAAATGTGAAACTCATAAATTTGAAAGAACACGCTCTGGACCCAAAAATAATAAAAAAAAAATGCTATCTTCTATCTAAAAATAATGTTTGTGAGGCTGATTTGCATTTCAAGTTTTGGCAGTACACCTATGAAGGGTGTCTCTGGCTCGGAATGCGCCCTGGCAAGAGGTGATGAGGACGTGAACTAAGGTGGTGGCAGGAGATTGGAGACAACTGGGTAGAGGAGGTGGGATAGCAGGATTGTCAGGCCTCGAGTTCTGTCGACAGACAACCTGGGGTCCCTCTCGGCGCCAGCCCTCACTAACTGTGATTCAAGTTCTGCCTTGCATTCCAATTTGTGAAATAAAGAGAGAGAGAGCTATCCCAACTTCTCGGGTGGGTGTGAGGACTAAGTGAGACAATGCTCAGAAAGCACTTAGCACGCTCTCTGACGTGTTTGTGCAACAGAGAAATGTTGGCCATTACTAATAGACACAGTGTATCCCCCTGTGCACATCCCGTGAAGTCTGTGTCCTGCTACCTAATCCTCTTGGCTCCCTATTCACATCAGAATACTTTACCAATAAGAACCAGGCCATTGTGTGGAGACCGACTTGGCTGTCTTAGAAGAGAGACGATACAATGTTTTTAATTCTCCGACTCTCAACCAATGCCCTGGAAAATGTGATGTTTTGTTTCTGTGTCTCACCTCCCCTAGGGACATGGAATCCTAGTGCGCCCGCCATTCAGAGAGTTGGAAATCAAATTGAGACTTGTGTCAATATTTAATTGAAAATTTATATTCGAGAAATAAAATACACCCCCAAAGTTAGATGTCTACTGAAAATTTTGGATAAATTTCATTTTGCGTCAACATTAGTCTATCACGGGTATTATACTTCTCCCTGAGAATGAATGTACACTGGAAGGGGCACCATTCTAACGACATTGCCCGACATTGTTCCCTGGACGGAAGATACCACACAGGCAGCTTATCGATGGGAAAGTTAGTCCGGAAGAAATATGTGTATGTTTTTATATTTGAAACCAATAACTACCTTGCTTTGCTGTGGCTTTGATGATCTCTTAGTTAAATTTTGTATTCAAGGATAGCCCAAACTAATTGAAGTGAGTGAAATTTTTTTACCTATTTAACAGTGGTTTTTCTGATTTTGCAGTCAAAGAGCTGAAGAATTTTGCAAAGAGTTGGTACAAAACAGAGAGTTGAGAAGTATTGATAGTAATAGTTAATCGTCCGAAGAAAAAATTAAAGTGAAAATAATTAAAACTAAAGACAGCCTTTATTAGTATTATGTCTTATATCTGCTCAAAGTTACAACTGGAAGTTTTACTCAGCTATCCTGCATTTAAATTAATATCCAATCACACGGAAAGTATATTTTAAATGGCATTCAGAATTTTAATTCATTTTTGTAGCTGCATAGCGTTATGCTGTACACCTTCAGAAATTAAGCCAATTTTGTATTCACATAGGACTTCTGGTTATTTCAAAGGAAACTCATTAATATTGTTAACACTTTTAAAAAGTATTGGACTTCAGGCCCATAGTATGCAGTCTAAATAATGGAGGAATGAAAAGTTTCATGGAATTACTTTGACTGGGGGTGTGCGATCACTCAGTAGAGGAGGGAGAGACGCTCTCTCTTCACCATGACTTGTGTGAGCTGTGATGCTTGCTGATACTCGGGGGGACGCCTCCAAGGTTCTACTCATGTGTTCTATAGCATGGTGGGAAGTGAGGCTGAGCAGGGAGCTAGATCACAGGTATGGAAGCCGGCCTTCTTCAGCAATGCTCAGAAACCTAACACTGGCCAGAGAGACTTAATCCCCACTCTCTCTTAGCATGAAAAGTTCCCATCTATTTTCCACTGTAAAAACCCTCTAGAATTTGACAGTAATGTTCATCCATTTCACTTCGTTCTGTTCCCTGGTGTCTGCGCCTGCTGCCCACACTTCATTGCATGGCCCACCTCACTTACAATGATGTCGTTTTCTTAGATACCTTTTAAATGTTTCTCAAGTGCTTTGAAGGTTATAAATCTATATAAATTTCTATATTTTTATTTGCATCGAAGGTTTGCCCTTGGTGTGGAGGACAACATCAGGCAGACATTATCATTACAGAATAAAACTTATGAAAATGCCCTTCAGCTCCCGGCTCCACAAATACCGATCACACATCTACTTATTTACAGGACTTTATATTAAGAGTAGCCCTAGCAAACAAACCAGACACAGCTGTGGCCATTATGAGGTTAAGGGCTTACTGGTGAGATGGAGAATAACAAAACAATCCCACAAATGAGTCCACGCTTACAAAACACAAGAAGTTTGGGGGGAAAGCTACAGGCAAAAGTCTCATTCACCATGGAACAAGTGGCTTCATTCCTTTCCATTGATATATATTTATATATATTTTAAACAGACGTTTCTTCTCTAGATATGACCCACAGATATCAAGGCCACAGATATCCAGGGTCACTTCACTTTTTAAAACAAGGTTTGAATTTTGATATAGGAACAAGTCAATTTGTATTAAACTCCATAAGGCTTTATATATTTATGTTATTGAAATTTTCCAGGTAAATAAAAGGTATGTTTTGATTTAACTGTCCTTTAAAACAATCTCTTTAGGAAATTAAATTTCTTTTTTGAGTAAATCTTGGACATTTCCCAATAAATCTTTACTAAATATATAATCATTTTTTGCTGTGATTATTAATGGACTCTATTCCCATGAAGTTTTTTAAAGGCTGTTGGTATCTTACAGGCTGGCCATGAGATTTTGTATTTTCAAAGTAACATTGCCTTTTAGTTTGTCCTCTGTCATCTCATTATAAAATACAAATGGACTTTATACTCATAAGTTGTCTATTGTAACTGTTTTATGCTCGCTCTCTTGGATAGTCAAATAATTTGATTTTTCCATTCTAATATTGACAGTGGTTGTCAAAATTTCAGTGACTTTTGTTCTTTTTCTCTCAGCATCGAAACATAAAAATGCTGTTTTCATGTATCCCCATCTTTTTCTCCAGTGCACATTAAAGAGCAAACGGTTTTGGGGTTGAACCTACATATAATAATGTAGATTATTAGCTTCCTACAATTTTTCTTTATCTCATTAGAAAATACATGCATATCATGGGTGCAGTAGAATTATTTAAAGTCACAAATAGCTTGTTCTCAATTGGTCAGTTATCATGACAGACCTAAGCTGATGATCGGCTCCTTTCCCCTCATTTTGTCTTCAATATATGGACTGTCTTCGCTGGAAGACCAGGTTGTGTCTCTCTAAAGCTTTGATGAAGATTTTTATTTCCTATTCATGAGTTTAATCTTAAGTTTTCTTATCATTTCCTCCCTCATATTCTTAACTTATTAATTTTTTCAAATAGCCAGATGTCTAGACTTACAATAATGAAAGGCCCCTTTCCTTATACTCTGGAACTTCTCTCAGGCATTCTGAGAAAGTCTGAGAATGTTCTTTGTAGAGGATTTAAATCTCCCAGGGCAAGGATAGATTCAGTATTCTCTATGGCAATTAAAGCATCAGGTATATATATATACCAACATATATATGTTATGTTGGTAAAGTTAATAACAAATTGTACTATTTTACTTAATAAAGATTGACGTTATTTATAATTATGACATGCTCACATTGAACTGTTTGTATTTTTTTTTTACATTTCCCCCCCCAAGTTCTTCTTGGTAAATTTCAGTTAATTTTCCTTCCTTTGACTTCATGAGTCATAATGAAAGTCCTCATGGTGAAGACTTGCTTCTGATGTTTGGTTCCATTTTAGCAGCTTTAATAAACACTATTGCAACATCCTTATTGAGTTTCTAAATTATTTCAATTACAATGCTATTTTATTTTTTTACTTAGGACTACCTAAACACATGTATACTTGATGTTTATAAAGCATACATAATACATTTAGTGTAGGTTTGCCTATATTTTTAATATCCAAGTTGTAGCACATTTATATATGTATCAATGATTTCCAGCTTTGCTTTCATGCCCTTGGACAATAAATCTTAATTGAGGCTTTCTACTCTTTCTACAATCACCATTTATTGTGTACATACATATATATTTATGTTCATTTGTGTACACCCACATAGTAGTATATGATATACAACTATATAGATATAATATGTATGTATCATATAATATATATATAATAGAGAACGAATGCACTCACAGTAGTCCTGTTTTTCTAAGTCCTACATACAACATATATAGTGTCTTCAGCACTAAGATTTTGTTTTCAAGTCTTGCGTTTGATGAATGCTTGCAACTTTCCACCTTGGCAGCGAGTTGCCTGGCTCACACTTTGCAAACGTACACACAGATCCCACTCCTATTTAGACAACAGCACACTTTTTTTTTTCTGTTTTTCTGTTGATCATTTTAAAATATGGTCACTCAATCCCAGGCTATTCCTGTTTTAGTGACTATAGCAAAGCTATACAAAGATAAAGTTCTTTTTAAAGAGTAATTCCAGCCATTCCCCAAAGACTAGTTAACACCAGACCTGACACTATCATTGCTAGGTGGCTTCAAGCAAATACATTAGCCTTATAAAAAATAAGATTTGATCTGAATTTTCACCTTTTATTGGATTGAACCCAATACTTTATCTTTTCTGAAGTTTTAAGAAAGAACTTTGGGCTCGCAACCTATCTTTTCTTTTCATACACCTATCCAGTTTTTGGTTTTTTTCAGGATAAGAAGTGAATGGACAAAATACCCAAAGGAAGTCCTTCCCAGACTGGTACACCCATAGAGAAAAACTATTATTTTACAGTATTGTTTCCAATGTTATTTATGAATCATTATTTGGGGAATAGATCATCAAATATGCATATGTGTAATAAAATTTAATACACTTCCACTATAACAACAAAAACACAAACAAGTTAGAGCAGAGTAGAAACTTCCTAAACATGGTCCGTTTTGTGAGCTTATGCCTGACTCTTAACATAGTTGGGTACCTAAAGCGCACTTCCTAAATGCTACCTCTTGGGCTAACAGGACGTTTTAAGGAAACGGATGAGATTCACATGGCTATCATCAGAGTGTCCTAGCTCCATGTCGGGGTCTAGTGTGTTCTAGGTATAAATGCATCTCATTACAGCAAACTAGGAGGTGCCCAAGGCTGTCCTTTTAAGAGGTGGACACATGGAGAAAGAGAGTGGTTGAATGATTTGTGTTATAAGTCGAAGAGGTGACTCACACAGGCAACCCCCACGCCTGTGTTAACACTGCTCACTACCATGATTCAGAAACCATCCGTGCCTCTGCCTTGAAAAATGATACATAAACAATCCTTCAAACTAAATGGAATACCAAATCAAACTATATAGAGTTTAAGAATTGATACATGTACAAATATAGCTGAAATCAAAATTTATAGCCCTCAAAAAAATCTATGCATCACCCATACATATGCATGCAGATTTGTATGGGTTCATATTTTGAGAGTTTTCTACAAAAACTCTTTTACTTTTCATTAAAGTTTATACTTTTAAATCATAGACTTATCGGCAATTTTAATAAATAACACAGAGAGCCTGTATTCCCTTCGCTCCATTGTTACCACCAGTAACTAATGCGCTATAAATTACATTAATGCACTATAAATTAAGTAAACATACATACAGAGAAGGGGAGATGCAGACCATCCTTTGGCTACAGGGTCCTCCTTGTAACACACCAACTCTATTATCACCTTGCCCTCCTCCCTGTCCTTAACTCTAGACCATTAATCTATGTTTAAATGTTGTCTCAAGTCAATACTCACAAATTAGTTTCTATGAATGCTTGCCCTAGTATTTCTCAGTTCAAGAGTTGACCGCTGGTCTTCTGGGTTCTGACATCACTGTGGCATCATGTGGACCATGTGGGAAACAGCAGCAAAATGAGGATGTAGCAGTGGCTTCCTTTCCACACCTCTGTGCCACCTTCCTTTCTACATTTAGCTGATGGTCTTGACAGTTTTGTCATTGATAGGTCTGGGCCACATTTCTAGACTTCACGTTCTAAAGTTTTAGTAACTTTTTCTTCTTGTGGACATGGTCCTTTGTCAGACTGGGGGGGGGGGGGCATAAAGGATACGGAAATGTCAAACAGAAGTTTATTTGTCCATAGGAACCTTGATTACCAAAGAGTTCTTGCACACAGTCTTTGTGTATAGTTCTATCTCTCCCCTTCTCTCTCTCTCTTCTCTCTCTCTCTCTCTCTCTCTCTCTCTCTCTCTTTGTGTGTGTATGTGTGTGTGTGTTTGTGTGTGTATGTGTTTGGTGAATGTGCGTATGTACTTGTGTGAGTATATGAGCTTGTGTGTGTGCTTTTTCTACACTTTCAATGTGTTGTATTCTAGATATTCTTGAAAATCTTTAGTCAGACAAAGTGCCAGGCTTATTTTGTTAAACAAGAATGCCTCTGATATTTTATTGAGAAGCTGGTAAAAAAAAAAAAAAAAAAAAAAAAAAACACCTTGATCCTCAAAAGTTATTTTTCACACTTTCTTAGCTTGCTGAAAGATGTTAATGAATTGTGTTTCACTGACAATGCCTAAGGGGCATTGCGTGCAGAGCAGCACTGGGCTGTGCAGGCAGATTTGACAAGCAAATGCGACCACTCTGACTTGGTTTACATTCAGGATGAAACCACCCACACACCCTTCACTTCCATTCCTGTTTGAACCACTTAACTTTACATTTGATTTTTTTCCCCCTGAATTTCTTAGCTGTATGCTTTACAGATATGCTTTCTCCAGACAGGTCTATAACCAGAGGTTTTGGAAAGGCCTAAGAAGGTGTATTTAGCAAAGAGCTCTTCCAAAGGGGGCCATGTGGTCCCAACACCCCACCCTTTCTCCTGTGACCAGCAGGCTGTAGCTTCGTGGAGCTCACCTCCCACCTTGGCAAAAGCATTTGGAACATCTGCATGGCATTAAAGCCCAGAGTAAATGCTTCCTCTTCTGTTTAAAGGTAATTTGGGTGTGTATACAGTGTGTGTGGAGGGGGAGTTGTTTGTTTCTTTGGCCTACATGATACAAAGGCAGTCATTAGAAATGTACACAGACAATACTTTCTTTAAATCTGAATGTTGGCACGTAGCAATTTCACTAATTTGTTAGCTTGCTTCTTTTGCCTTGATATTTCAATAATTATTTTTGTGTACTAACTGGAAGAAATGTTATTTTTCTTTTATCTAAGCCTTAGCTCCTAGAAAGAAAATTATCTGTTGCTCAAGTTTCAGTATTTCAGTGGGTTCATTTTATTAAAGTTCCTTTAAGCCTTCCCATGCATTCTGCATCTTCATTCCCATTTGAACAACTGAATTTTACACTTCAGTTTCTCTTTACCCCAGTTTCTCTTTTCTAACTTTTTCTCTGTAAAATGACCCAAATGAGAGAACTCCTGTCTGACAGGCTTGACACATCTCTCTCAGGAAACAGGTGCATGTGGGTCTCATTGGAGATTATCAAACACAATTCTTATGCCAATTACAATGATATAGTTGTTGTCAGAAGTTTCTATTCTGTCAGCCTCCACAGCTCTTCAGTTCCAAAGAAACATACAGAGGTCTACATTAATTATAAACTCATTGGCCTATTAGCCCAGGCTTCTTATTAACTCTTATAACTTAGATTAACCCATACATCTTGTCTGTGTTAGCCACAAGGTTTGGTACCTTTTATCAGTGAGGCATTCTCATCTTGCTTCCTCTGTGTCTGGGTGATGACTGCAGATGGAACCTTTTCTCTTCCGAGAATTCTCCTGTTCTGGTTGCCCCACCTATACTTCCTGCCTGGCTATTGGCCAATCAGCATTCATTAAAGCAATATAAGTGACAAATCTTTACAGGGTACAAGATCATTATCCCACAGCACATAGTAGCCATTCAGATGGGAAATAAAATGAACCAGGACCTTAGAGTTGCCTTAGGGGTAGAGGTGCCTGCTCCCAAGCCTAAGGATGCTTTAATCCTAAGGAGAGCACCAACCCCTGCACGCTGTCCTCTGACCACATACATACATTTGCTCCACCCCTACAGGTGCAAACACAAATAAAAAGCAGTGTTTAATAAATTAGGAAGACCATAAATTATGTAGTGTACAATCCTGGCAAGTGACTCATTTGCTTAATCTTACTAGACAGCAGGCAGTGGGCAGACACAAATCAGTCTTAATGCAAAACTTCTTTGCCTTAGTATCAAGCACAAGGAATGCAAAACAGAATGTCGAAGGTGCTCTAGCTGAAGAGCTCACCCTAGCACGAAGACCCTTGTCCAGAGTCAACGGACCTACTTAAATTTCTGTGAAAGTTATTTTAGAAAAGGTAAGGTATAAAAAAGTTTGTGTCTGAGTGTGTGCACGCACGTATATGTGCATATGTGTATCTGTGCATGTGCAAAGGCATCCACTGAAACATATCTACTCACTGAGATGTACCCCACCGGAAATAGATGGTGTGCACTAATTTTCAGATTTCTATTTACTTGTTTAACTACCTATTAAGTGGCATCATCCTTGCCTGTCATGTAGAGCTGTATTATAGATGACATAATTATTATAATTCTCAGTTTTGAAAGCCCTCCGTCTCAGAACATTTCCTCCCCCTTTGCGAAAATGAAAACAGCTCCTTCACTCCATGCTCTGCTAAGATGACTGACAATTGATGCAAACACACTGAGCTCCCACAAATAATTTTAATTTCCATCCAAAATAAAAAATGTGCTAATTCCTCATGTCTTTAACAAAAAATATTTTCATAAGGATTCTGTTTACGCAGATTTAATCAGTGGTGTCACTGGGGTACAGTAGAAACAGCAATGTGACCTGCTGAGATTTCACAGCAGATTGCAGTTTACAATCGAGGCAGCAAGAGTCACTGACGTGCACAGCTCTCGTCCCAATTACTAATTAATCAGACCCAAAGAGGTCTTCATAAAAGGCACCAAATTCAGCTGTGCAGCCCATTAATCGGAAGGTCTCCTCTATTTTCTAAAGATGAAATGTGACCAAAGGTATTGGGTCCTGTGTAGGATCTGTCTTGTGCGTACACCCTTCAAATACCAGTGCGTGTTTGCTTAGCCCCGCTCTCTCTGGAAATTTCTGAATATTTCACACTGTGGCAGTGTCCCAGAATCATAAAATGTCAGTGCGCTGCTTTCTGTACAAGGCAAGTGAGTGGTTGGCTTTTGTGATTTTCCTGTACCTGTCCAAATCATCTGGCTCCCTCTCTCCCGGATCTATAGAGTAGAGGGTTAGGATATGCAAATTTATTTTTGGAACATTTTTGGAAGTATGAAAAATAGCTATTGAGATAATTTAGTTCAGTTCAACTTCTACACAGCTTCAGTAAGGAAAGATAGATTTGTTCCCTTTCATATGGAACTCGACCATAAAAGCCTTGCAGACTGCCCATTTTGACAAGAAAAGGAGAGAATGAATGAATGAATGAATAAAAGAAAGGAAGGAAGGAAGAAGAAAGGAAGGAAGGACAAAGAAAGAAGGAAGGAAGGAAGGAAGAAGAAAGGAAGGAAGGAAGGAAGGAAGAAAGAAAGAAAGAAAGAAGAAAGTATTCCTTCTCAAATTGTTTATTTTAGCCATTTTAGAATAGTGGGTCTGATTTCTATTTTTCTTCATTTGCTGAGTAACTCCTTTATTGACAATGTTCAATTGAAGTAAATGGCCACTGGGACTCTGGTAGACAACAGAGGAAGGGACACACGATAATCAGGCTGCTGGTCGGAGTCTTGGTACATAGAACACCCTAGACAACGAGCCACCTCCCCTGGGGCCTTATTGAATTGTCTACACGTCACTGTATACGGACAGCCCTGTGATGTCTTCTGACCTGAAGATGAGCATATTGGTGCGCTCATACATATGCAACAAGAGGTGGAGAAAGAGAGCAATTGTGAGAAGAGAAGCTGTCCCACTTTCGCTTATAAGTGAGTTCTGGAACCTGTCATGAAATGGAATATCACAACATATATATATATATATATATATATATATATATATATATATAATGCAGAGAAAGGGTGCAGTGACTGGAGTTTTACATTTTTAACTAAGGAATATATCACAGTAACCATAGCCATGACAAAAATAGACTGCATACTAAAAATGAAACAGCTACAAGCCACTTTTAGGTTTAAAGCAATTTCCTGATGCTTCAGGTCCTAAATACACCCTGCACACTCAACAGAGAAGAGAGCGTGGCATTGCCTGCAGCTTCCAGCTCTCCTTTGCCTGTGAGGGTCTCCAACCAGATGCAAGTCCAGCCTCTCTCTCTCTCTGTAAATTTAGCAAGTGAAAAGAGGTGATGCCTAAGGATCCTGGCATGGCAACCTGTTGCTAACTCTCAAACTCTCTTTTAAGAGCGGCCTTCTGGGGAGGCGGTTCTGTTGGTAGAATTCTTCTTGTGGGACCGTGAGGGCCTAAGCTCAGATACACAGCAGCACACATGTAAAAACCATGCTTAGTGGAATGATTACAGTCCCAGAACCGGGGAGAGGAGAGATCCTCTCGCCTTGCCAGCCAGCCAGTCTAGCCAAATTGGTGATTGGTTCTGTGAGAGGCGTCATCCCAACAAACAGGTTAAAGAAATACTAAGAACACGCATGGCATTGACTTCCAGCCCCCCACAAATGTCCGTAAGCGCAGAGGCACCACACCCACACTTGTGTACACACAGACAAAAGAACATGTACACACACGAAGGGAAACCATCTCTGTCTCCAGTACGCATCAATTTTCTGTTGAATTGCTAGCAGTTGTGTTTATTTTCTTAGCATAGGGAAGAACTGAACATAATCCAGGGCAGTTGAAAAAGAACAAACGCCTGAGCTGGTGCTTTCTTCCTCTTGTTCGTGTTTTCCCCAGTAAACAGATATGTGTGGTGGTGGTGGTGGGAGCTAAATATTCGGAAATAATATGTTTTTTTTTTTTTTTTTATCCACCACAAGCAGAGAGAAGCAAGAGGTGCATTGCTAGCGGTGACTGTGCTTTCCTTCCTGGCTTTCCAAACCCGAGTAATCACACAGATAGAGCCCCACACCGAAGCATATACATGATGTGCTAGCTGGACTCAGTGGGTTATTAAGAAGTAGGAAGAGGAGAAGACAAAATGGAGTTGGGATGGGAAGGTGACAGGGGGTTCTATGAGAAATTGGAGGGGGATTAGGTTGGATACAATATAAATATATTGTATCTGTGTAAGAGCTTACTAAAGAATACGTATAACCTTTGGAAAAGGGCCAGAACCAATTCATGATGCATAAGGATACCATGCTCTGTGAACACTGCCTAAAGTTCCAGAAAGCATATGTCTATGATTTATCTCTTCAGAGAACGGAATATCCGCAAGCAAAGTGTCAAGCAGGGCAGAGACTCTCCTCAGATAATACACCCTCTTAGAATCTGGGCAGTGACTCAGCCCCTGCTCCCAGGAGCTGGGATAGCACTCCACTGAGAATCCAAGTTCTGAGATCCGTAGACTATAAATCAGGGAGAAAAGGGAAGATAATGCCCAAGGAGTAATAGATTTGAAGGATGAGTACAATGACAGATACAGAAACCCTTCTTGACTCATTCACGGGTGCCTGAAACACCAGCATGATAAAGATAATCGTTCAGATTGGCTTTAGTAGTCTAATCATAGCCCAGGGGAAGAACGGCAGAGCTAGGTGTGGAAAGGAAGGGTGCTGCACACACACCATCATGTGGTGTCTTGCGTTTCGCTGTGCACCCCCTCTTTGAGACTCAGGATGGCTTAACAGAGGCAGGCATGAAGCCCAAGGGTCTACTGGCAATTTTTACGCGATTAGGTCACCAGTGACAACCAGCGGTGAAAGGGGGGAACTGGGTGTACGATGGCGCCCCCTAGGTGGGAAATCAGATGAAGAAGAGGGGAGCTGTAGCCACATCCCGAGGGAAGTGATGGCTTCGTGGAAAGCAAGGGACATTTCCATAAGGGCATGGATACAGGATCTTAAAGACATCTCGGGAGCAGATTGAGGACAAAACCATAAACATAGCTTACTCGGCATTGCCTATATTATAATAGGTTTGTCTATTAATCAGATTTTTAAAAATAATTTACATGTACAGGTGTTTTGCCTGAATGGGTATCTGTGTCCTACATACATGTCTATGGAGTCCAGAGAGGATGTGGGATGTTGTCAGATTAGAGTTTTAGATGGTTGTTAGGCACCACGTGGGTGCTGGGAATTGAACCCCAATCCTCTCGAAGGGCAGCCAGTGCCCTTAAGCATCTCTCTACCCCCTCAACCTGAATTTTATGAGTAGAAAGGACTTCGCATCATTCTGAAGGGCTGCAAGCATTCCGAAGCGCATCCCATGAAATGAATGATTGGTAGGGTTCCTCTCCCTCTACCCCAAAAAAGAAAGATTAGAAACAATTCATTAACTATTGTTTACCACAAGAAGAAAGCCATATTTCACATAAGTGACAAACTCTGGTGCCTGGCCATTTTGGGAATATTTATTAGGGAATATTTATTTAAAACAAAAACATTAAAATGAAATTCTATTCAATGAAGGGAAGAGAATTAAGACAGAGGAAAAAAAGAGAAGAATCCACAGGTTTATTCTGAACTCTCCGTGACCCGAATGGCAGTTGGCTAACTGTAAAGACACGACATCGCATGTGTAAGGAACGTCACGTACACAGACGGCCACACAACAACCCAGCGTGCATGAGTTACCATCTCTCTTCGTCACAACGCCGCTTAGCTCAGCTGAGTTTGAGTTGGCTAGAACACTGCTTAGAAGATGTGATTCTCACGTTCACTGTCATGCGTGAACCTCCGTGAGGATATTTCATCTTCCCAGACAGGGCTACATTTGACTCTGAGCACAGAAGTTAAATCGATTCCATGTCCCCTTACTTTGCATCCCTTTTAAAGCCGATGCTGTTGATTATGTCGTCTTTTGTGGGGCCTCACTCTAAACTGTAGGTGTTAGCATTTAAATTTAAAGGTGATTAGAGACGCATGCTATTGTAGGTTAAAAGTAGCGGGGTCACGAAACAGAAGGAAAGCGAAAAGACGGGACTATGATGGGAATGATTATTCCCTATTTTTAAGAACTTCTAACAATTCCTATTTGACAGTTCCACACCTATTCTACTGTGAGGCTATTTCTTTTTTTTTTTTTATTTTGTTAAATGCGCAGTTATTCCCATAGCACCGGTGGGGCAGTGGGGAGGAGTGGAGAGGGAGCGCCTTTATGCTCATCCTACCCCTTAACAACTTAACAGGGAAATTAAAAAGCACATCTGTAAATAAATGCATCATTAGATTCTCATCAATTTGTAAGCTTCACTTGATGTATGGCTCGAATAATCCCACAAGGAAGACGAGGGGAGTGTTGGGTTCCAGGCACACGCCAAACAGATGAAGAGAGGGGATGGACGGGTGTGTGTGTGGGGGGGGGGCTGGTTATTTTAACGAACGTCTCTGCAGATACTAGCGATACCTTCCTGCAGTGCAGGATGGAAGGCTGTTTTGCACATGCAGCTACCAAGGCGTGCATTAGCGCAGGAGAACTCCGGACACATTAAAGAGAGCACGGTAAACCAATGACGCACTTGAATGGTAACAGGTGGCCATTAGGCCAGCATCTGCTCTCATCAGAGTTAATTATTCAGTGGCTTTGTTTTCCAAGGAGGTGCGTGGTAAAAATTGAGCAGAATCTTAATTAAAACACATTTCCAAACTCCTTGGATGCTCATCTCGTCGAAAGAAAGCGGGGCAATTTTCGCCATAGACATCAAGCTTCAGTTGAGCTGTCTAATGGAAGACGGAACTCAGCCAATGCAACTGGTGAGGGATTAACTATTGGGATGCCCGGAGCATGCGGAGAAGCACCTTGAGAAGCAACCGACTTCTTCCTCAGAATACTAGGTCAGATAACGAGGAAGGTAATAGGTTTAATTTTCTTCAATATGTAAGATGGCAACTAAAATGTTATATATATGTGTATATATATATATATAAGATATATGAAGCTAAGGTGAATGTCTTATGTAAACCCAAATTTATTATTTAGGACTCAAAAATATACCCTATAAATTAAGTTAGGCATGATAGCACATATATTTAATCCCAGCATTCAGAAGGTAGTCCAGGGAAACCAGAACTACATAGGGGGCTCAAATCACACACACACACACACACACACACACACACACACATATGTTATATATACACACATGCACACATCATACCTATTAACCTATTTTACACACTTCAAAAAAGGTAATATTGTCTAAAATCAACATTAGCCTATCAGCATGCCAATGGGAATTCTAGCTAAACCTCTAATATCTATAGAAACACATCAAGTATTTGCAATGTTAATTAATATGCCATAGATATAGTCACATCTTATAAACACTCCGTATGAAAATAGTACTATCATACCAATGTAGATATCGATAGAATAAAATGTTTTCTAAGTCTTTGTTTTTCTTCTTTTCCTGTTGTAAAAAAATCAAATAATCAATAAAGAATAATCATCACTTTTGACCTAAAGAGATAGATGATACAAATGAAATAAGAAGGAAAGATAGAAAGGAGGGAGGGAGGGAGGGAGGGAGGGAGGGAGGGAGGGAGGAGCAACCAGGAGAAAGAAGTAGAATTACACCACAGCAATAGAAGCAGAGTTCAGTCAACAAGTGTTGCCAACTCTTGCCCCAAACTTTGGGGACAATGAATTTTCTCTGAATCCTCAGCATCTGTCACACTGTCTGGAGGGTCAATGACAAGCACTACAGGAAGAGATTCTTGGTACGGATAGTTTAACGCTGACTTCATTCTGCTATTGTGCCCCATAATACTTGAACCCAGCACTGACATGGGAAAGTGGGGACAAATATGATTACCGGGTTTGGCTGGTGTCCTCTTAAACAAGTATATTGCGTCTCAAGGGATTCCTTTGTAGCCATAAAGTAATAATGGCATTAAGAATGAGTAATTTAGTTATTAATAAAAATATTTACAGTCAATATATCCCATGAACTCAAAAGGATAGATAGATAGATAGATGATAGATAGATAGATAGATAGATAGATAGATGATAGATCTCAACTCCTCCTGCCTCTCCTCACCAAACTCTTGATAAGCCTCGATCACTAAGACTAGGTATATTTCATTTCCCTGTGTATCTTTGCATAATTCCAATTGCTCCGTTTACAGTGGTCTGTTTATACCTAGGTCATTTGGTCGCTCGCAGGTCCCATGTCATATCTCGCATAGGCACTTGCCCGGTGCTCGCGGCTTTCACGAGAACTGCTACTCTGGGCTTACCAGCTCTAAAGAGCAGGGGAGTCACTACCCGCTCCAGTGCCCCTGCTCTCTGCCTAGCTGTGCTGAATGCATTGCTCCTTCTGGGAGGCATACGCCATTAGTCAGGTTACAGGCTAAGGCTCCGTAACAGATGGATCCCAGACAGTAAATTGAGAAAAATGGAATGTTGTTTTGCTCACATGGACCAGGCTGGAAGCGGACAGGCAATCCCGGCTAGCAGCAGAGGTCTGATTCTGGCGGTCATTCAAGGCGCATAGTCCCATCTTCCCTTCCAAGTTTCTAGGGCGCTGGAATCTGATGAGGTTGGGTCCTGGTCACTTCTTACCCCTGGGATGGAAAGGAAAAGGGAGATGGAAGTTTCCCCTTCAGTACAAGAGTTGCACATAACATTTTAGTTTACGATCCACAGACAGCAGTCTAGCTTTTTGGATTCAGCAGAAGCCAGCACAGGCCAGCAAGCACTGCCTGTGGCGTGGTAGTCATGTTCTCAGTAACTACACAAAGGCAAAAACTCACAGATCCTGGTAAACATCTAGTACAATCCGAGAAAAACATGAAGCAAGGATCGGGCAGGGTCATCCTATTTCAGCTGAAATGCCTTCTTTTGTGACTAGAACCCACACGGAGTCCACCAATTAAGCAATGGTTGTGTATTCCAGGCAGGAAACCCTGGTGCAACAGCATCGATAAGTACTACTGTTCAGCGTGAAGAAAAAAACAACATGCTTCTGTAAACTCATCAGAGAATTTTGTCTTTTATCCTAGCTCTGGGAAGCATAAAGTCACCCTAAATATAATTTGCTTACATACTTCTATTCCGTACATATGAAAACAGAAAACTAAAGCAAACAAAAACTAAGATAAAAGATGAAAAGATTGCAAGCAATGATGCACTTATATACAAGATAATTGGCCTAGAAGTCTGGGGGACAGGATTCTAGGGTACATTACTGCTTCTTTTGCCTCCAAGTTATTTGGGAGTCTTTATAAACTAATCTATAGGTTCCTTTTGAACTTAGAACAGGTGCTAAAATTCAGTTCAATGACTTACCCATACTCTCCAATGTCAGTTCCAGATTTTATACAGGTTTTTTTTTCCCCTCCTACAGTACCTTAGAAGCGTGGTCATAGGATCTCAATAATTATTTTTTGAAAGATAAGAGGAGATGAATGATGAGCGATTAGAATTGCTTTCTAGTTCTGCCTGATAGAATGCCGCATTTCTCAAACACGTCGCCACTTCAGCCGTCAGTTCTGTGCTCAGCACAATGGTGAGCTCTCTCTTCTGTTCAGAAAATAAAATGACTGGTTAAACTCTAAGCAAACAGCGGTGCTTTCCAGCTCAAGACTGTGAGAGCACAGAGCTCCCCTGGGCTACACATTCCAAGTTCATTTACGGACCTGAGTGAAAATACCCTTGTGATGTCCCGCTCCTCATTCGATGGATATACTCCAATAATGATTTTTAAATTATATTCTTTTTCTTAACAAAGATGATGAGGAAGTCAGGGACATAGTGTCACTAATTGCCGTTAACCTATGAACAGATATTATCATTGCTTTAGAGCTAAAGGAAACGTTCATGATCCGCCGTGGCTCATCAGTGAGGAAATGAAAGACGCTGAGACAATACGAAGTACCTACTCCAAGAAACATGGTCCTTGTTAGAAAGCAGGGTACAGTTTGGTGAACAAGTTAACAAATATATTGGGGTCTCACAACAGCCAGCTTCAAGTTAACACACAGAAATAGCATAAATGAGAGGTTTAGAAAAGCCGTGTGTCTATCACAGAAGTCCAATCCGACGAATTGACCAACACTGGGCTACGGATGAAAGGGTAGACTAACAGGGACCTATGAAATATAACACAATGTAGGTAATCATTAAAGTTTATGTAGTAGTATATTAAAGTCTGGCCCTGCCTCGCCTCCAGCTCTTCACTGGGTGAGGGAAGCCGCCAATCCAATCATTCGGGCAAAGGATAGCTGAGCACTCCAGCTCTTCACTGGGTGAGGGAAGCAGTCAATCCGATCATTCAGGCAAAGGATAGCTGAGCACTCCAGCTCTTCACTGGGTGAGGGAAGCAGCCAATCCGATCATTCGGGGAAAGGGTAGCTGAGCACAGCGTTCTTAGCTTCACCAACTCTCGGAGACTGTCATCATGACTCTGGACACACTTTCATCTGAATGTTGGTATTGCTCAAACCGTCTGCCTCTCAACCAGATACTCTTAAAGGTTTCTCTCTTCCTTTCAAAATTATTGTCTATTATTTTAATCTGTGGGAGATAGAATAACATTGGTATCAGGTTGGGCTGGGGCTTAAAAGACAGTTGTGGATGATAAAGGTTTGGGATAACAAATGTTCCCTAAAAACATACATAGAAAGTAACTTTGTGTGCAAAGGTCAGGATCTATTAAGAAATATATATGTGTTGCTATTATACATGTATTATATATTATATAAGTATATTCCTAAATAGAGCAGTATATAGAAAGGGTAGGATATATTTAGGAATATGTATATTCATATATATATACTATTATTACACATACATTATATAATATATATATATATTCCTAAGTATGTCCTGCCCTTTTCACATAAGGTTACATATATATGCATATATAATATTTATAAAATTTATAATATAACATATTATAAAAATTATTGGAGAAAGAAGGCATGAATTTAAAAGAGAGTGAGGAAGGGTACATAGGATGTTTCAGAGGCAGAAAGGGGAAGGGAGGGAAGGGAGAAAGTAATTATAATCTCTTTTTATTGGGAGGATCAACATAGTAAAAATGGCAATTCTACCAAAAGCAATCTATAGATTCAATGCAATCCCCATCAAAATTCTTCACAGATCTGGGGAAGACAATAATCAACTTTATATGGAAAAACAAAAAACCCAGGATAGTCAAAACAATCTTATACAATAAAGGATTGTCTGGAGGCATTACTATCCCTGACTTCAAACTCTATTACAGAGCTACAGTATTGAAAACAGCTTGGTATTGGCATAAAAACAGAGAAGTCGACCAATGGAATCGAATAGAAGACCCTGACTTTAACCCACAAACCTATGAACACCTGATTTTCGATAAAGGAGCTAAAAGTATACAATGGAAAAAAGAGAGCAACTTCAACAAATTGTCCTGGCAAAACTGGATGTCAATCTGTAGAAGAATGAAAATAGATCCATATCTATCACCATGCACAAAACTCAAGTCCAAATGGATTAAAGACCTCAATATCAGTCCGAACACACTGAACCTGATAGAAGAGAAAGTAGGAAGTACTCTAAAACACATGGGCACAGGAGACCACTTCCTACGTATAACCCCAGCAGCACAGACATTAAGGGCCTCATTGAATAAATGGGACCTCCTAAGACTGAGAAGCTTCTGTAAAGCAAAGGACACTGTCACTAAGACAAAAAGGCAACCCACTGACTGGGAGAAGATCTTCACCAACCCCGCAACTGACAAAGGTCTGATCTCCAAAATATATAAAGAACTCAAGAAACTAGACCGCAAAAGGCTAATCAACCCAATTATAAAATGGGGCACTGAGATGAACAGAGAATTCTCAACAGAAGAACTTCATATGGCCAAAAGACACTTAAGGTCATGCTCAACTTCCTTAGCGATCAGGGAAATGCAAATCAAGACAACTTTAAGATACCATATTACACCTGTCAGAATGGCTAAAATAAAAAACACCAATGATAGCCTTTGCTGGAGAGGTTGTGGAGAAAGGGGTACACTCATCCATTGCTGGTGGGAATGCAAACTTGTGCAAACACTCTGGAAACCAGTGTGGCGGTTTCTCAGGAAATTCGGGATCAACCTACCCCTGGACCCAGCAATACCACTCTTGGGAATATACCCAAGAGAGGCCTTATCATACAACAAAAGTATATGCTCAACTATGTTCATAGCAGCATTGTTTGTAATAGCCAGAACCTGGAAACAACCTAGATGCCCTTCAATGGAAGAATGGATGAAGAAAGTATGGAATATATACATATTAGAGTATTACTCAGCAGTAAAAAAAACAAGGACTTCTTGAATTTTGCGTACAAATGGATGGAAATAGAAAACACTATCCTGAGTGAGGTAAGCCAGACCCAAAAAGAGGAACATGGGATGTACTCACTCATATTTGGTTTCTAGCCATAAATAAAGGACATTGAGCTTATAATTCGCGATCCTAGAGAAGCTAAATAAGAAGGTGAATCCAAAGACAAACATATAGGCATCCTCCTGAATATTAACCTTCATCAGGCGATGAAAGGAGACAGAGAAAGAGACCCACATTGGAGCACCGGACAGAAATCTCAAGGTCCAAATCAGGAGCAGAAGGAGAGAGAGCATGAGCAAGGAACTCAGGACCGCGAGGGGTGCACCCACACACGGAGACAATGGGGATGTTCTATCGGGAACTCACCAAGGCCAGCTGGCCTGGATCTGAAAAAGCATGGGATAAAACCGGACTTGCTGAACATAGTGGACAATGAGGACTACTGAGAACTCAAGAACAAAGGCAGTGGGTTTTTGATCCTACTGCACGTACTGGCTTTGGGGGAGCCTAGGCAGTTTGGATGCTCGCCTTACTAAACCTGGATGGAGGTGGGCAGTCCTTGGACTTCCCACAGGTCAGGGAACCCTGATTGCTCTTCGAGCTGATGAGGGAGAGGGACTTGATCGGGGGAGGGGGAGGGAAAGGGGAGACGGTGGCAGGGAGGAGGCAGAAATCCTTAATAAATAAATAAATTAAAAAAATAGTGCCTCATAGTCTGTGCAATCAAAGGTTTAAACCCCAGTGGTTGGTTCTGTTTGGGGAGTCTTAGGAGGCGTGTTCTTTCAGAGGAAGTACGTCACTGGAGGCAGGCTTTCAGAGGAAGTCGTCACTGGAGGTCGGATTTCAGAGTTTCAAGACTCACGCTGTTTCCTCTTGGTTTTCTCTACTGATACTTGTAGTTCAAAGATGTGAGCTCTCGGCTTCCTGTTCCTCTCACCCACCCGCTGCTTGCGTAGTTCCCCTCTGGAAACATAAATCACGTAAACTCCTTCTGTACGTTGCTTGGTCACGGTGTTTTATCGCAGCGATAGAAAAGCAAGTAAGACAGCAATCTGTCCTGAACCAATTTTTAAAATATAGAGAGAACCTCAGGGCCAAAATAAGAAGCTGTGATAGATTGACCTCTGCTTGTCTTCTGGGATTGTTTGTCACGACCCCTTCTTGATCCACATTTGATATGGTCTCTCATTTCCAGGCCTTCTGCCTGCTTCTGAAACGAAGCAGAATGAGTAAGATATCTTTAACATGGGACATATTGGGTCTGTGCAGAAATGCATATCACTGTTCAAATGGCACGATTCAACACGCTTCGCCATACTCTTGCAAATATTATTATTACAATAGACATGGATTATTTTTATAAAAAAAAGAGGTTGTAAGTTTGAATTGCTATAGTCCAAAAATCTTTCTTCAGGAGTACTGGTCCATGACAGCCTATGGCCAATGTACCCTCCCTACCCAATCTTATAACGGTAGGAATCCCATTTCTGCCAGGAGTACTGTTCATCCCCAGTGCAGTCGTGACACGACTCTAAAGTATCCGAGATTGCGTGATATAAAAATCAACTCGACTCAAAATAAGAGTGTCAAATCTGGAAGCCAATTTCATGTGGTCCTTAGAGAACTTAACCAAGGGCTTGATGCCCAGGTTTATTTAATAACTTCCTCTCATCAGTGGCTCCACGTTCATACTCCCTTTTTCAGGGCTGTGAGTCTGTCAGATCAATATTTTGTAGTGAGTGAGTACATCCCATGTTCCTCTTTTTGGGTCTGGCTTACCTCACTCAGGATAGTGTTTTCTATTTCCATCCATTTGTATGCAAAATTCAAGAAGTCCTTGTTTTTTACTGCTGAGTAATACTCTAATATGTATATATTCCATACTTTCTTCATCCATTCTTCCGTTGAAGGGCATCTAGGTTGTTTCCAGGTTCTGGCTATTACAAACAATGCTGCCATGAACATAGTTGAGCATATACGATTGCTCTTCGAGCAGATGAGGGAGGGAGACTTGATCGGGGGAGGGGGAGGGAAATGGGAAGCGGTTGTGGGGACGAGGCAGAAATCCTTAATAAATAAATAAATTTAAAAAAAAATATTTTGAGCCGGGCGGTGGTGGCGCACGCCTTTAATCCCAGCACTTGGGAGGCAGAGGCAGGCGGATCTCTGTGAGTTCGAGACCAGCCTGGTCTACAAGAGCTAGTTCCAGGACAGGCTCCAAAACCACAGAGAAACCCTGACTCGAAAAAACCAAAAAAAAAAAAAAAAAGAAAAAGAAAAAAAAATATTTTGTAGTGAGATTGCAAGGTTTTACTTTCCATTGTAGATTTTTTTTAATTCCTCTTTTCCTTTCTCTGACTTGGTCTCCACTTAACACCCATCCACCTTTCCTTCTATCCCTTCTCCATCATTCCCTTCCTGTCTTAGCTCAACTATGCCTTCTGGGCTCAAGGTGTACAGGTGTGCATAGCAACCATCTACGGCCACAAGTCTGGGACCTGCTACAGTGTGCTTGTGCCCCAAAACCCTCCAATGCCAGAGCAGTAGGTGCTTCCTAGACACTGCTATAAAACCAATAGAAATATCTGATTCCTAATTGCAAATTTGAGCTTCCCCTTCAGCGGTTGGGTCATATGGTACACTTATCAGTAGGTTTGAGGACCCGCTAAGTGTTTATGGCTTAGCCAACTTGAGATCTAAGCATGGGTTATAAACTCACTTTATGAGATGATGAGAAAGAGATTGAGCATTCTACTACGGAGTTTAAACATCCCACCACAACAGATGGCCCGTGCCATTTCGTGCAGAGCATCCCTTAGGAACAAACCCTCGTAGAGGCTATTAAAGTTTCTGCTTGCATGAGAAAACGCCATTTCAATATTGATGACGATACCTATATGACCTCTACTGAAAACAAAGTCAGCGAGGTTTTCCGCTTGGCGCAGGGGGAGTGAACACTGAGGCAGGAAGTATCCACCTGCTCAGCACGACACGTGTCTTTGAGAACTGAAGAAAACCACAGACAGCTGGGTAACCCAACCGCGTCCCCCCAAATACAAAGATCTGCTCAAGGAATAAAAATAAAATGGCAAGACGCACGACTCCTCAAAGGCACATATTTGATTTGAGTTGTTAAGTGTTGGAATTTTTGAAGAACTGTCGCTATTTAATAGAGGTGAAAGTTTTCATGTGAACACCGCCTGTGGGAGCGCGTGTGTGCAAAGTTGGCGTGACACATTCTGCTCAAATTAGACTTCTAAATAACTAGTAACAGCTGTGGTGCTTGGAAATTGGTTGGGTGGCGACGGTGATGTCATGAACTTATATAAGTAAAAAAGGTGTGCTTATCAGATGCGGGGCTGATGAGCAGGTCGTTCTCTGACAGAGAGAGCATTTCGCTCAGAGGCTGTAAATGCGCTCCACCTACAAGGCAGTATGTTTCAGTTCGTTAAATTTTTAGCCTCGTGTACCTTTGAAAAGCACACAGGCCCATTTGGATAGCGGAGACAGGACATACACAATTATTTCATGGGAAATAATTAGCATGCGAAATTACCAGACACAATTGTGACTCTGTGTTCACTTATAGCCCTCAGTCTTCATGAAAACTCTTGCTACGCCGAAGACTTTCTCTTCGGTCCACAACGAAAATTCTTTAAAACGTCACTCGGAAAACAACCAAGTCTTCAGAACCACATGTGTTTTTTCTAGAGGCATATGAGTAGCTAAAGATAATTGTAAGAGCAATTAGAATTAATTAAATTAGTTAAATGTATTTCCTCTTGTAAAACATTGGCCGAAGATGAACGCTAAGGAATAATCTGCCTAAAAGTTAGGGCAAAACGCAATACAATTGAGCATGGAGAATTATTATTTAACCAACTTGCCTAGCATAATGAAAGAAAGTAATGTTATTTGGAGTAAGGAAATGAAGGAAAATTAAAATTAGGGGTGTGAAACATGAAGATTCCTTCCAGTTACTAGAGCCCTGACTCATACATACATAGGTAGATCTGACTTCTCTTCACACTCATAGAGACAGGACTATGGGAGCAATGTCGCGGACTTATTTTGATATTGTTCTGTAAAAGATCAGGTTAATTATGCAAGCATTATTCATTTGTGAGGAAAGATTTCATGCGCGTTCTCGATTCAAGAAAAGCACTTAAGAAATGAATTAATTTTCTTTTTGAAACTCAAGATGCAGCTTGCAAAATGTCTTCCTCCAAGCCCTTTAGCGAAGGAGGCGAGACTTGCGTTCAGAATCACGGAGGATGAGCCCTCTTCCATGGAAGCGCATTTCTCTCTCTCTCTCTCTCTCTCTCTCTCTCTCTCTCTCTCTCCTTGCCATGCTGTCTGTCTCTAAAATCGGGGAGTCTGGTGCTAACACACTTCCTTCCCAGAATCATCAGCGACTCTCGTTTCAGCTATTAAGTATTTAAAGACAGTCGTTGGAGAGCGTGTCTATCTCTTCTAATCCTGTGCAGGCTAAATGAAATTCAAGTTCTCAAAATGGCTTGTCATCGTAGAGGAGGAAGGAAGACGTGCCGAAGAGGACACTTGGAGGAAGAGTTGCTTCCAAAAGAAGCCATGGTGATACAATATGGTAAGAGAAAAGGAAAAAAAAAATGTTTGCTGTGTCCTCTCGGCTGGAGCATCTCCTGTTTGGAGATATTTCACAAAATGATTTCACAGGCAAATGGTTTAATGCGTGGCCAGCCAATTTAGCCTTTATTTTAAATATATTCTTTATGCATATAGATATTTTGAGATTGCGCCTTCTGGAATGATTACTGAAACCACATTGAGAAGACATTATGCAGAAACATGGGTGTACGAACAGTTCATAGCTCGGGGAAACTATGAATAGCGCCGAGTGAGTCTTGTTAGAGAGTTCACGTCCTGGTTATTTAAAAGAACGGCTTTGGTGGCATTGATTCCTTCTAGCTCTTCTCATTTGCATATCCCTAAAATAAACTATGGAGAAACAATCGCACTCAACTTTTTGGAAAGGAATATTGACGAAGGTGTGCAAAATTAGGGAATGAAGCAGGGTCTGGTCCCAGCAGAGGGCAGATCTCCTTTGCCAGTCATGATGCTTTAACTCTAAGAAAATGCAAGCAAGCACCTATGTGATTCAGATTTAGGTATTCTATAGGCAAGTGTAACAGAGGAACATCTTGCTAGCTTCCCAGAAGTTTCATTGATAATTTTTTTTGAAACAAAGTCAACAGAGTGTCACGGGTTGCTCTAATATTACACAACAATGTCAATTAAAGGTGATTTTAGCACAGCACTAGACACCCCCAAAGTAACAGGAAAATGTGGCTTTAAATCAGTTTTTATTTCTATATGGTTGTAAGTTTAACAAAATAAAACAGAATAAGAGTTTTGTCAAAATTTGAATATCTTCTTGTAAGAAATAGGATCTTTGAAGTGACTAGTGATGGACCCATTTATTAACACTTAAGTGATCAGGAAAATCTCTATTCCCATATATCAAAACAGCAAGCTACCTTTTACACAGTCATGGTAGAGCTAGATGTATTGGCTCCTGCCTGTCTTCCTGGAGCTGTAGAGTTGGAAGTAGGAAGAAGGTCGCCATGAATTCAAGGCCAGCTTGAGATTACAACGTGAGAACCTGTCTCAAAATGCAATAAACCAACCAACCAACCAATACACTTTTGGAAGAAATGGGCAATACTTTGATGAATTTGGTGGACACTGACTGATATTATGATATAATTTGAAGAGTAGGTGTGCCTCTGTACACGTTCATATCCATAATTACGTACACTGCTTATAAGGTCCCGAAGTTTGCACTGTAACCCGCTGAATGAGGCTGAAATTGTAGAACATCACACATATTCAAAGGGAAGTTTTCAAAGTCAAGGAGCTTATATTTCTAAGTACCTTCATGTATTACACGGGAGTATGTAAAACTGTGAAGGATATTCCTTGAGACCAGGATCCCCGTCTTGCCGTTCACATAATTGACATAATTAATTTCAGTCTCTGCATTTATTAGGACTTCACATTAAGTAGCAGGGTGAAAGTGAGAAATTACAATGGATGCAAAGTTTAAATTCCCGTGCACAAATGATGTCTCGTGGATTTATTTTTCAGGGGAAAGCAATTACAAATGATCTCTTCTAAAATGAGTACAGGAAAGCGGTTAATATTCTTACACAGTGTGTAAATCCTTACACAGTCCCTTCCCTAAACACGCTGAAACAAACTCCCTCGCTTCCACCCCTTATGCTATTGACTAATGTGAATTCCTTTAAGCTAATTGCGACCAGTTAACAAAAAAGTTGATTTCAGAATGTTGGTTATTCATACTTCATGAGTGTGGTGTAGTGGGTTCCAGGATTCTTTTACTCTGAATTAAACATTACATAGAGTATACATGTATCAAAACTTCTCTGTGCACCCACCCCACAAATATGTAAAATTTTATGCCGCTACAGATCATTTAAAATTACTAAATTTAAAAAAAAAAAACCTTCAAAGAAGCTAGTGCCGTGGTATTCAAATGGGTCCTGTGAAGCAGTATGTTGAGGTATGTGGTGGGAAAATTAAGCCCATGAACAGCAGGAAAGATGTTGGAGCAACATATGCCAATGAAAGAATCATTTGCGATCTCTTAAATGAACCCAAAAGATAGTATTTTGGGCTTTTATACAAAAAGGAGGATTTGACTAGAAATTGTAAAATCTTTTAAAACTATAGGAAATCACTATGAATACATTTGAAATTAATCTGCTCTGGTTTAATTTAGATCCATCCTATTCATTTTCATTGATGGATGTTAATCACTCAGTGATTATTTCTGCGAATAAATTTTTTTGTCATAAAGTACGGGATAAACTTGAACTTCCGTAGGGAAAGGAAGTGATTTGAAGAAAATGCTAAGCTCAACTGATACATTTGGACAAACATCTTGTTTCTTCCATCTATCAAATAAATTATTCAAATCAGCATCAAATGAATGTAAGTCCCTACTATTCCTCCACTACTTTTTCATCACAGAGATGTGTTGCATTTACTTAGTCCCTTGAGGACATGTTATTTAGGATAGAGTCATTTAGAGTCATTGGGGGCCAGTAATAAATCTCCTGTAAGTCATCCTTGACTCTCAGTAAAGAACCTGACCTGAGAGAGGTCAACTAGCTTTGAACCTAAGATTTCTTTAAGTGACCAAAGGAACAGAGAAGTTAGCAGTAATCAGCCTATGTTAGATGAGTTGGGGGGATTCAGTGGTTTGATTTCCTACCAATGAGAGGCTGAAGCCAGCGAGCAAATTAGAGATGGGAGGATAGCTAGTGTCAACGAGTCTTTGGTCTAATATATTCCAATCATCTTCATGTTCACTGTATTCTAAAGGGCCAAGAATAACGTTTCCATAACTCGGTCACCATTGGAGGTAGCTTGCTTGAGCCTCACCAGTTCTGATGTATTTGTAAGAATCAACAGGTGTAGACAAAGACAACTCAGCCAAACCACTGCCATTAGAGCTCACATTAACTGAGTCACTGCCATATTGTACCGGGAACTTAGGACACAAATACTGATAACACAGAGGCAAACAGCTGGAATAAAATAACGGAGAAAAGGAAATCAATGAATAAGTCCTAAATTTACTGAAAAACAATACTCTGGTTGTGAACTGTTTCCATTCCTTTTAGTTGTGACTTCCTGGGACTAACAGGAAGTGAGTTCTGAATTCCCCACCTTCGGGTGAAGGGCCTTGGCCGTGAGCGAGGAGACAGCCGAGATGGTAGAAATTCTGTCTTTCTCTTCCACCTTCCTCACGGTAACTATGCTGGCAAACTAGAAAAGCAAGGATCTTTGGAGTGTTTGGTGTCTTGAGAACCAGGCGCCAAATATAAATCAAATCCAAAGCAGACTTTAGTAAAGCCTAAGTTCTTTAACACAGTGGCTGAAGAAAGGACGTCTATATACGAACTTGAGGATGGCCTCATCAAGGTTTTATTCGAGCCTAGGAACGCGACAGAGAATTCCTAGCTTGCCGTTACCTCTACCCTACAATTCTGTTCCATACTCAAGCAGTTAAGTAAGAGATTGCTCATGAAAACAGAAGGTAGCTACAGTAGGAACAACATTGAAGACAGTGGTTTACGTTGTGACCAGGAAACGTAGCTGGAAACCCAAACATTAAAGCAGCTGCTGGTACAACTGGCACAGAGATCAGAAACCAAAGGGGAGAGGGCAGTAAGAGCAGGAGGTCCGTATCGACTTCCAAACTCACCCCAAGGCCCTGATGAAAGATAATATGCACATAAAATCTTCATACTCGGGATAGGAAGAGGCAAAGAGCATGGGGTACATATTGACATCCAAGCCCACTACTCCAAGGTCTTGATGAAAATTAATATGCACACACAATCTTCATACGTAGGGCAGGGGAGGACAGAAGAGGAAAAGAAGGGGAAGTGAGCACGTTCGCTGGACTGAGTTTAAATTCTGAATTCGTCATATTTCAAACAGGCTACAACTAAGATATCTTGGGTGGGAAAATGACTGTTTTTATCTCAAGGAGCAAATATAGGTACTCATGAGTGAGCTGAGCTCAGCCGGAATATATAGAAGGGTTTTAAATCTGTTACAACACATAGTCATCAAAAAGAAATCTGGAAGAAGGATAAGGTACTTATACACGTCAGATACTGAAATATATCATTCGCTAACTATATTCCCTTCCAGAAATGGCATAGTTTCTGCATATGAGTGTTAGGTCTCAGGGAGCAAAAAAAAATGATAGAAAAACGGCTTTCTACTTATACAATATAAATTCTTATTACAAAGCTGGCCCTTGACAGTGAAACATGAACGCTCATTTAGGAAAAATAATTTAGAACATATGACCTGCTAGAAATATGTGATGTGAAGACTCGAAAGGTCTAGGTCTTTGCTCGGTCTCCTACGAGCTCTTGTATATGTCTCATGACAGATCTGCAATCCAGTCTTTTAATTCGTGAAACGGGAGGCAAAGTCTTTCAGATCTATCGCTAATCGCTATCATGGGAAGCACGTGAGAGCATGTGAGAAAGTACGTCTAAAAAATAAGGACATAACTTCAAAGTCCGAATTCACTGTCACAAAGATGACTTAGTGTGTGCCTGTGATCATTCATGTGACTACATGTGAGTGGCTGGCTCATGACGGCCATAGTAATCCCCAGTTTTTGTTACGCAGTGAAACGAAGTTCTTTTTATTGTACATGCTTCTTGGTCCAAGAAGGAGGCTGCCTTACATGGCCGTGTGGGGCCACAGGCCGACAAAATCTACATGATCTTTATTGTGGCTCTATCAGGAAGTGCCATTGAGGATGGAGTAAAAAAAAAAAAAATTCATCCTGAGTGAGGAAGACAAACATGGCATGTACTCATGCATAAGTGGATATTGGAGCATAAAATAATGCTACAATAAATATGCAATAAAATACATAAATAATAAAATAAATAAAAATACAATAAAATATGCTACAGCCCATAGACCCAGACAGACTAGGCAACAGCGAAGGTTCATAGGGTATGAATGGATCTCCCTGGGAAGTGGAAATGTAAGAGATTTCATGAGTGGACTGAGGGCCGGTGGGAATGGGAGCATGAGCAATCAGGTTGAGGGGAAAAGGAGGGAAATGCTGAAAGAGACTACTGGAAAGGGGGTGCATTTGGGGGTCAATAAAAATCTGGCACAAGGGAATCTCCTAGGAATCCACAAGAATGCCCCCCACCTACAACATGTAGCCATATCAGATACATAGCCTGAACCGGACAGCCCCTGTGACCAGATTAGCACCTAGCCCAATTGTCACTAGAGAGGCTTCATCTAGAAACTGATGGAAACAGAGGCAGACAGACAGTTAAACAAGAGGAGCTAAGGGAACCCTGCAGAAGAGGGGGAGAAAGCGTTGTAAGGACTAGAGGGATCCAGGACACTACAAGAAAACTCACAGTCTCAACCTACCTGGGCTCATAGGGGCTCAAAGAGGCTGAAGCAACATTCAGCAAGCCTGCATGGGACGGACCGAGGCACTTTGCATATATGTTACAGCTGTGTGTTCTGCAACTCCTAACAGTGGGCACAGACACTACTCCTTATACTGGATTGGCTTGCCCAACCTTACTACATGTGGAGGTGCATAGTCTTACTGTAACTTGAGATGCCATAGTCTGTGGATATTCACTGGAGCCCTGCCTTTTCCTAAACAGAAATAAGAGTGGGGGCATGGATTGAGAGGTTGGAACAGAGGGTGTTGGGGGAAGGAACTAGAAGGAGAAACTGCAAAATAAATAAACAAATGTATTTAAAAAGAAAGGGGTGCCATTAGAATGTGCTGTGTTATGGGGGAGAAGGTACGTGGGGAATGTAAGCCCGCCCTCTAAGGTCATAAACTTCATTGTCATTCAAAGCTCATTGCCCTCTATATAATATGTAACCTTCAGCTAACTGCAAAGAACAAAGTGATTGGATGTATACAGAAGAAGAAAAGTAGATAAGAAAATGTTTACAATTGCTAATAAAAAGACACTATGGAAGAGGGGGCATATCTCAGAGGCAGAGTGTGGTTTTAGCATGTCAAGTTCAACATCCAGAATCAGAAAAGAAAAATAATAAATAAGACTCACAGATGAATAGCAATGTATTTTCAAGGTTATTTAATATGCATATGAATAAAGAATTGGAAAATAAGAAATAAAAATAATTCTTAAGGAAACAAGAGAAATGACAGAAAGACAGACATTGTAAAAGATGGCAGTGTGCCATGAGGGGTGTAGGACCCATGGAGCCAAAAGCACGGAGAAAGGAGGAGCGCTCGAAGACTCAACAGTATTTACGGAAATAAACCTCTGGCATTTTAGGAAATGATGAAATGTAGAAACTAGTGATTGTTAAAAACGAGACTCGAAATCATAAGAGATCAAAACCAGTTCTGTACAAAGATGTAACAGGGTGGCATTGGTTTTTAAACAGTTGGCATCCCAAGAAAATTTTCTAGATGCTGGAAGAGTTGGGATTAAGGTTTTACAAATGTACAAACCCTGAGAGTGAGCTCGGCTAACAAACCAGAAGGAAGCGACACTCTGAAGTGAAGAAAGAGAAAGAGGAAAGGCACCCCCAAATTTTGAAAAAGATTAAGAAGTAATTAAGGGCAGTAAAACAACAAGCCCAGGGAAAGCGTAAATATATTTTTAATTAAAATGTAATAAATTTAACTACACTTTCCCTTCCCTTTCCTCCCTCCAACCACATCTATGTAGTTTCCCACTCCACTTGCTTCGTCTCGAATTCATGAACTGTTGTTTTTCCTTTTTTAATTTACATATATGTAGGAGGAAGCCTGCTTGTTCATTCCTGGCTCTTCAGCCCTGAAATAATAACACAGAAACCATATTATTTAAATCACTGTTTGGCCCATTAGCTCTAGCTTCTTATTTGCTAACTCTACTACTCCTTTGCATATGTGCAAAGGACTCACCGTCTTATTCCCCGGACACTTGCACCCCAAAGTCCATTGCCCACTCGTCCCCATTCACAACAGCCAGGATACTGAATCAGTCTAAATGTTCTTCAACAGATAAATGCAAATGCAGTCCATATACACAACAGAGCACCGTTCAGTTGTAAAGAACAAGGAAACATGAGATTTGCAGTTAAACGGCTGGATCCAGAAAGATTATATTGAGTGAGGTAACCCAGATCCAAAAGGGCAGCATATTCTTTTTCATTTGTGTTTCCTAGTTCTTCAGATGGGCGTGTGTAACTGGGAGGATGCTCAACCAGGGACATGCAAGTGAACTGGGGGTGGGGGGACCCTAGAGTGAGGAATAGAGGGTACAAATGATACAAAGAAGAAATTGGAAAAAGGAGGAGGAGCTTCAAGTGGAGGGTGAGAGAGATCAATACAGAGGAAAAAAGAGGAAGAAAATGCACAGCCATGAATGTTTGAAAAGCCATAAGGAATCAATCTGACTAAAATTATACATAATGCGTATAAGCGTATGTATCTTTATACAAAATATTTTAAATGAAATTATGCAACTTGAGCTGACAATTTTCGCCCCAAGGTCCATTTACCATCTTACAAAAACTCCAGTACCAGGCAAGAGAAACATCTTTTCCAGTTGTTGGTCGGTGGAGTCCTAGAGCCTCCCGAAGCAATGTAAGCCTTTGCTGTTGCCTTTAGTTGTCTCTAAGAAGTTAAGGAAAGTCCATATTGATGAAGACGCAAGGCACTTCGGACACAGGACTTCAAAGACTCAAGCTGGACCTGACCTCCCTAAGGTCCAAGACTCAAGCCTCCTCCCTAAGACCTGGCGTCCATAGAGACAGAAAGCGCTATTCAAGCTGGGGAGGGAGGGGTGTCCCTAGCAGCCCTACCTTGCTGTGATGACTGTGAACCACAGCAATGACCAACACGACAAGAGATAACCTCGAGGTGCAATAATTGTATTCATAGCTTTGTGGTAACTAACAGCGGTCTAATTGGACTTAAGGTCCACTCACTAAGAGGGAATCCATGCTGGTATTAGGAATCTACAGAGACATTTCTGAAAGAATGCATACAAATGGCCCAGCAGGCGTGTAAGGTGAGGGCGGACATCATTAATTATCAGGAAAGTTGAAATCCAGATCATACTCATCTATCATCTCCTTCAAGCTATAATGGCTATTACAAAAACAAAAGGATCTGGGAAGATGGCTGACCATATGTGTGTTTAACTTTTGCCGCACAAGCAGGAGGACCTAAGTTTGGCTCCTCAGCACTGATATTAAGTCACAGCGTGGTCACACATATCTGTACCCTCAGCATTGGGACATAGGTACAGGTGGATGCTGTACAGTCACTCCAGATGAAATAGTGAGCTATAGGCTCAGCGAAAATCCCTGTCTCAGAGCATAAGGTAGAGAAGGACTGAGGAAGACTTCCATGCACGCATACAACACATATGTGTACATAAACTCACACACACACACATCGCATGGGAGAGGAGGAAGACACTGCTAACAAGTGTAAGTGGTGGCAAGGATGTGACAAAGGGAGACTCTTTACACTGTGTTGGGGAATACATTATGACAGCTGTTTCTAAAACCACTTTCCAGGTTTCTCAAAAAGTTAAAGGCAGAACCACAGTAAAATCCAGCAATCCCAGCAGTAGGTATACACACAGAAATTTACTGAATATATTCAGGAGACATTTGCCCTCATAACTGTTGCATCATTATCCCAATAGCTATGAAATAAAATCCAGTTGACAAACAGAACAAGGAACGTAGTGCATACACAGTAAAATTCGACTTGGCCACTATAGAGAATGAACTCCCGCCATCGGTGGCAATATAGATAGGGCTGGAAATCATTCTGTTAAACAGTGAAATACGGCAGACACAGTCCAGGATGGAGTCTCCAATGCGGGGTCACATAGAGGATGGCAGCAGAATTGTGTCTGCCAGAGCCTGGGGAGCATTGGGTGAAGAAAGGAGATGGGCAAACTTGGTCCATAGCTATAAAAAGATTGACTATATTCAAGTATAGAAAGAATGTGATGAAATAAACTGTTTTATGCATTTAGAATTAAAATGTAAAATATAGAAAATTGCAAAATGTGTAAAATATCAAAAGTTTTTTTTTGGAATTACATGTAGAATATACTCCCCAAATATTGACATACTTTTTACAAGCTAAAAATGTCAGATTATCAAGATACCATTAATAGAGGAAAAAGCAATGATAAAATAAGTAGACATTGGCAAGAATATAAATATAAAGGTTCTTGTATTTTAAAATTCCCAAATAGTACATTGAAATTCGTAATATAAACAGGCACACAGCATAATAGACAAGGAAATAAAAGGCTGGGGTGATGGCAAATGTAAGAACCAGTGATCGAGTTCCAGAATCCACATAAAAAAGTCAGATGTCACAGCCTCGTCTTGTATGTCCAGCTCTGTATAGATGGAGACACAGGATCTCTACAGCTTTCCAGGGACACACGGTATCAAAGGAAAAAGAAAGGAATGTCTCTGCAGAACGAAACTCAAGGTTGTCCTAGGGCTCCCACAAAGGCATGGACACACACACACATATGCACATACGCACACATGCACACACACAGACACACATGCACATACACACACATGCACATACACACACACGCACACACAGACACACACGCACATACACATACATGCACACACACACGTATACACACACATGCACACACAGACACACATGCACGTATACATACATGCACACACAGACACACACACACATACACATACATGCACACACACAGACACACACGCACACACACACAGACACACATGCACGTATACATACATACACACACAGACACACACGCACACACACATACACACACGCACATGCACACACATGCACCTGCACATATATAAATATGCATGTGCATGCCCACAATAGATACAATCAAAAAAATAATTAATTTTTTGACTTCACGACAGAGAAAATCTGAGTGTCTAATAAATACATGGAAAGGTGTTCAACACCATTAGTTTCCAGAGAAATTTAAGGCAAACCCCACAAACCCACAATAAAACACCATTACATGGTGACCAGGATGACTAAAGTTTTTTTTAAAAAATAAACCATAAGATCAGCATTACTGATTTTTTTCTTTGCCTCAGGCTTTAATATGGTTTGGCACAGCACTGTTGCTAATTCTGTCCTGATTTAAAATCTGGATATTCGGTCATCGTGGATTTTTCATTACTTTTTATTCTTAAAGGTACTTATTAAAGTATTATTTACCTTGATTTATTGCCCTTTAAATGTACCCTTAAATTCTGTGCCACAAAAGAGTAATGCATTTACTTCACCCTACTCCTCGCCTTACCAACTGGGTTATTTTGGTGATTAGAAGTTTCACTGGCCTTTCCGCGCTGCCCCGGGACGGGTCCGTACGGCGTTGTTCTTGGTTCCCGACGTAACTTAAAGGGGAAACTTACACAATGTCCGGAGCCCTTGATGTCCTGCAGATGAAGGAGGAGGATGTCCTCAAATTCCTCGCTGCAGGCACCCACTTAGGTGGCACCAACCTCGACTTCCAGATGGAGCAGTACATCTACAAAAGGAAAAGCGATGGCATCTACATCATCAATCTGAAGAGGACCTGGGAGAAGCTGCTGCTTGCAGCTCGGGCTATTGTTGCCATCGAGAACCCCGCTGATGTCAGCGCCATCTCCTCCAGGAACACTGGGCAGCGAGCTGTGCTGAAGTTTGCTGCCGCCACTGGAGCCACTCCGATTGCTGGCCGTTTCACCCCAGGGACCTTCACTAACCAGATCCAGGCAGCCTTCAGGGAGCCACGGCTTCTAGTGGTGACCGATCCCAGGGCTGACCACCAGCCCCTCACAGAGGCGTCTTACGTGAACCTGCCCACCATTGCCCTGTGTAACACAGACTCACCTCTGCGCTATGTGGACATCGCCATCCCGTGCAACAACAAGGGAGCTCACTCAGTGGGCCTGATGTGGTGGATGCTGGCCCGTGAAGTACTCCGCATGCGTGGCACTATCTCCCGTGAGCACCCATGGGAGGTTATGCCTGATCTTTACTTCTACAGAGACCCAGAGGAGATTGAGAAGGAAGAACAGGCTGCTGCTGAGAAGGCCGTGACCAAGGAGGAGTTTCAGGGCGAATGGACTGCACCAGCTCCTGAGTTCACTGCTGCTCAGCCAGAGGTGGCTGACTGGTCTGAGGGGGTGCAGGTGCCCTCGGTGCCCATCCAGCAGTTCCCTACTGAAGACTGGAGTGCCCAGCCAACCACTGAGGATTGGTCAGCAGCTCCCACAGCGCAGGCCACCGAGTGGGTTGGAGACACCACTGAGTGGTCCTGAGCTCTGCAGTTACCTGAGCAAAGGGAAAAAAGGTGGAAGGAAAATAAAGTTCCTACAAGCTGAAAAAAAAAAAAAAGAAGTTTCACTGAAGGAACGTCCTTTATTCCCCTCTCCCTCCCCCGCCTTCTCACACCCTGAAAGACTCTCTCCACCTTCCTGGCTTCTGCAGCATCTTCGTGTTGTTTGCTCTTATCTGAGGACCTGGAGCTAAGAAACACAGATGAGAGAAGATGCGGGGTGTGTCCTTCCAGATCCGGGTTACTCCACTAGACACCATCTTTCCGAGTTCCATCCATTTACCGTAAATTTTCATGACTTCATTTTTCTCGCATCTGAATAGTGTTCCACTGTGTGTGTTGTATGTGCCACATTTTCATTATCCGTTCATCTTTTGAAGGACGTTTGGTTGTTTCCTTTTCCTGGATATTGGGGCTCGGGTCTCAGTGAATACCAATGCACAAGTCTCTCTATACTGCAGCATTGAGTCCCCCCCGGAGCTGTGCAGCTAGGTCACATGGTAGATTTATCTGCAGCTCTTTGAGGATTCTCCACACTGATTTCCAGCGTAGCTGCACAAGTTTTCACTCCCACTAATGGTGAATAAGGGTTCCCCTTTCTCTATGTCCTCCCCAGCATTTTCTTCAGTTTTTTCTTTTATTAATCTTAGCTCTTTTGACGATGAAATAAAAATCTCAAAGTTATTTTAATTTGTGTTTTTCCATAAGCGATAAAGATGATGAGCACTTTTTGAGATATGTCTTGTCCATTTCTATTGCTTTCACTGGTAACTCCTTGATGACTCTCTGAATTCTTCATATATTCGAGAGTTATCCTGCCAGAAACACAGCTAGAACAGCTTGTCTCCCATTCTATAGGTCTCTTCATCACTAAACTAAGTGATTTTTATCTGAACAGATGCTTTATATTTTATGAGGATATTGTCAATTTTTATAGTCCTTGGTTCCTGGACAAATAAATTTAGAAACAGGGAGAAACTTTAATGAGGATGTTGGAAAAAGCCTTAGGTAGTTGTAGTATTTTATATTTACCTAAAAATTATATATATGCAAATTCTATGTTTATACTTATATTTATTAGATACATGCTTATAATTATATATTTGTGTTTGATATATATTATATATACACATAAAAATATCAGTCTAAATATCTATAGAGCAAAAACTCCAGTGCCAGGCATGAGAAACCCCCTTTCAAGTTATTGCTCTGAGTTGCCCGACAACTCCCAGACAACATGGGCTGTTGCCACTGCTCCTGGCTGCTCCCTGAATTTGAAGGTGAATCCCTGTGCTGAGGACACCACACACTTCAGACATAGGACTCAGAAGAGTCAAGCTGGATCTTACCTGAGTGCCTGCTATTGTCTCACTCCCCGAAGGTCCTAGGCAAGCTGCCAAAGGGAAGAACTCATCACCAGGGCTTCTGGTGGAGGACTGACCACGGCGTGCCAGGTCCTAAAAATCCAGTTATAACACAGCTTCTGCATCTAAGATTCAATAAACGTCACAGAATAGGAAATAGAAAGATTATTAGGAACCAGATGATTGAAAAGAATACTGTGAGATTTTTCTTTCCTGGAAATGACAGGTTAAGCTATACCCATTGTCTCAGTTAGGGTTTCTATTACTGTGAAGAGAAACTGTAGCCTGGGCAACTCTTATAAAAGAAAAACGTTCATTTAGTTGGCTTCCAGTTCAGAGGATATAATCATGGCAAGAGGCAGGGCGGCACGCAGGCAGACATGGTGGTGAAGAAGGAGCTGACGGTTCTCACATCTTGACCCACAAGCAACAGGAAGTATTCCGAGACACTGGCCGTGTATTGAGCATATATGAGAACTCAAAGTCCACCCCCCCACACACACAGTGGCACACTTCCTCCAAGGCCATACCTACGCCAGCAAAGTCACCTCCAAATAGCACCACTCCCTGCGAGTTTATGGGGGCCAGTTATAATCAAACCAGTACATCAATGCTATCTCACCAATACGGATGACTAAACAAGACCCAAACAATGACAGCACCAACAGCCACGTGATCGTGAAAGGGGAAAAATCTCACAGGGCCCCACTACGGATGAAGAAGCTACAGGCAATGAAATACTGATGAGAAAGGGAGAATTATCTTTCCAATGAGCCCCTAATTGTTTTCTAAAATACCAAGTTGTCAGTCCTGAAATCATATATATTCCAAGCAGTACTAAATGGACTCAGTGGTTGTATTTACATATTTATGCATACATGTACATATATATAATGCAAATAATAATAATAAAGAGGTCATGAATATGAAAGGGGGTGGGATGTGAGGGGGAACATGGAGTAGTTGGAGAGATGAAACAGAAGAGGGAAATAAGGAATTATAATTAAAAGTTTAAAAACTTTTAAAAAGTAACAGAATGCCATTGGGATGGTTACTCTTGCTGTCAAATTGACTACATCTGGAATTAACTAAACACCAAGCAACTTGGTACACCTGTGAGGGGTTTTTCTTAATGAAGTCTTACGAAACAGGAAGGATCATCTTTAACCCCTATCTTTGGAGGTACGCAGATCTTGAATCGGGTCCACACCTTCTGGTAGCAGCCAACATAAAGAACATGGAAGAAGGAAGCCCTTGCTCCTTGTTTGCTTGCCCTGACTCTCACTGGCAAGCTCGTTCCTTCGCTGGCATCAGAGCCTGCTTCTTCGGGATCCCAGCATGCACTGAAGACAGCTGCGATGTTCAGCCTTATGGACTGAGCAACTGCTGAATTTTAAGATTTTCTACTGGCAGACAGCCGTTGTTGGACTGGCTGGGTCAGAGTCTGCAAATCTACTCTAATAAATCCCATATGTATGAATATACATATTCATATATATATATATATAAGCATATACACACACACACACACACATATATATACACATACATAGATACTCATTCTATTAGTTCCGTTCCACTAGAGAAAGCCTACTAAAACAACCACTGACAAAAATAAAAGAAAGAAATCAAAACTTTCTAAAAATAAAACTGAATCAAGAAAGGAATGTCTCATAATCGCTTTACCTTAACAAAGCATTATACGATTATTTAAAAAGAATAAAGCAGTTACCTAAGATTGTAAGACAACAGCATGATAAGAAGGGAAAATGGCAGAGCAAGAGCCAGCGATCGAACAACCAAAGGTCTCCCTTAGGAGCAGAAAATCAAAGAGGGAGCTACCCGTGTGTCTGACCAAAAACGGACAAATGTCAAAAGCTTGAAGGAATATTTCAATTCAGAGGAAAAAAAAATGTGATGTGATTGTAGCAAACATACTCACTGTGTCCAAAGAGGTGAAATGTGTTTCTTTGTAGGGCGATAGATTCCACTGTCGTTATTGGTTCTCTAAGGTTAAACTTTCCTTGAAATCCTGAAAGAAACTCTGTTGACCCATGCTTATTCATTTTATATATATAATGATTAATACATAATTATAATATATAATATATAACCATAATATATAATTAAATCAATACAAATTGGTTAAATTTCCTGATATATATATAATTTTCACCTTCTATGAGACATTTTGCTGAATGCATTTGCTTCTGTGTCTTTGTCTAGTTTGCTATCAGGCTAAGATTACGTCGAATAATGTGTTACAAGATATTGCTTTTCTTTCCACTTTCTGGAAGGCTTACACAAAATTGATATTATTTTCTCCTCAATAACGTGATAGGACTTACCAATAAAATCAACTTTGGTCTGGAATCGTGTTAGCAGGAATGCTCTTAGCTACAAGAGAAATTTCATTAATGAGAATTTTCAGTGACTTTTGTTAGTTTGCAGATTTCAGGGAATTTGTTCATTTAATCAAAGTTGCTGACTGATTATCATAGTGCTGTTTGATACCATTTACTCGTTATTTTACTGCCATCAGTATTTTTTTATTTTTCTTATTCTTGTTATTGAGTAAAATTAGAGGCTTGACACTTTAACTAACTTTGAAACACTAGATTTTAGACTCACTGTTATTTTTTTCTATGCCTTTTCCATTTGGGACGTCAGAGTATTTTTATCAGAAGCTTATTATTCTCCATATTCTGCTTAGGTAGAGCTTCATTTATGCTCTCTCTATGCTTTATAATTCTTTTTAAGTTGGAAGCTAAGAAATAGCCTGTTTTTAAATTTATAAAGACATTTTGTGCCAAGATTTTTCTCTTAATACTGTTTTACTCTGGGATATTTTTATTTTAACCAAGTGTAAAATAATTTCTCATTTCTCTTACACAGTTATCTTAGACAAACAGAACTATGGAGAAATGTGTCAGTGTCTAAGCTGGGTGATGGGAGTGCACACCTTTAATCCCCAGAACTTGGGAGGCAGAAGCAGGCAGATCTCTGTGAGTTTGAGGCCAGCCTGGTCTACAGAGTGAGTTCTAAGATTGGCTCCAAAGCCACAGAGAAACCTTTTCTCTAAAAACCAAAAAGAGAAATGTGTCAGTTTCTAAATATTTGAGAGCTTCTAAAGTTTATTTTATTACTGACCTTTAATTCACAGTTCTCAGAAAACAGATATCACATGATCTGAATCGGGTTAAGCATGATAAGGCAAAATACGACCCAGAATGTGATCAATTTCAATCAGTTCTCTGTGCCTTTGAAAATAAGGTGCATGGCCGACAGTGAATCGAGCTATTTCCCCACATTTCCTCCAGTTTGGTTTAAGCTGAAGTAACAACCTTTCCTTCCTTTTATTTTGCTCTACTCCTGTTACGGTCAACTGCCAAATTACTCATTTGAAAAAAAAAATCTTTCAGGTCTGGTATCTCAATTCTAATCCTAGTAAACCAGGGGGTGGGGAGTCTTCGCAAGGTCGCGTGTTCAGATCCCTGTCCTCCTCCATAAGAGCTTTCTGAAGTCGGGGTCTAAAGAGCACAGCTGCAGAACTAACTGGGTTCTGATTCCCCGCTTCAGGGGCAGGTCAGCGGGAGTTGATGGCCGATGGGGAGAGGAGGTGAACAGAAGGTACAAACGGTTGTTCTGCTGTTGTGTTCTCAAATGCTGGGTCACCACGTTTTGAGGGAGCATGTTTCAAACCCAGAGCTGTTCGAAGACACAAGAGACACCTAACCTAGGTGAGGCACAGCTCTTATCTCACGGTTTGGGTCAGGGGATGACCACATGATTCTACTAGAGCTAATGAACTCCAGGAAACTGCCAGGAAGCTGTGTTTTTTTCCCCAGTGGACCCAAGAAAGACTGCCACAGAAATCAATACAAATAGAGTCAACATTAAACAGGCGATAGGAGTCCACACGACAAACTTCATCCCCAAACTGTATGCACTATTGTTTCCAGCCATGTCTGAGCTGTGTAATTGTTACATCATTTAATGTCTCCTATTAAATTCTTTAGAGTATGTGATCGATTACTACAATCCAAAGGAGTCCTCATTTATAATGTTCTACCAAATAGTTTTAATTTTCTCAACAGAAAACTATTCTGAATGGGAAAAGGAAGGAAATAAATATCAAGATAAATATTATCAGATTGAAAGATGTTAAAGAAAAAGGTCATAGGAACCCAAAACTAAAACCAGGAAGCCTATAGCAAGGACCACTGAAATATTCTCAATGGCAATTTTTCTGACCAATAAAAAGCCCAGAAGATGAAATTAGCTGACCACTATTAATATTCTCCCATGACTGATGATACGGAAGTCTGTGGCTAGGAATGAAGAATAAACCCAATTCTAGGTGTTATGCAGTCAGTAAACACAACACAGATATGGAGAAGGAAACCAAAAGTTTCTCTGTGAGCTATTCAGAGGAAACTTAGCTGTGTAAAGCCAAAACAGCACTCAGGGGAATTAGGTCAGGATAATCAATTGTTTTATATTTTTCTGGTGATCACGATAAAGACCTGAAGGGTAGAACATTATGAGGAAGATGTTAATGATCAAATAATATGTGCCTAGGCATACTAACAATGAAGCACAAAGAGCATCCACTCCTTGTCTTGCAGCTAGCAATATCACACTTAATATTCACAGCCCAGCTTTTCCATGCAAACATTTCTTTATCATAGGCAATGGTAGAACACGATGGTTTCTTTATCAGTCTCTTCATGGGACAGCAGATGCTATGGGAGAGCATACATACATACATACATGCATACGTAGAGAAAACAGTGACCACTGCTCCCGACTCATGACATTGCACATGATCTACAAAGGAATGAACACGCATGAACTCAGAAAGCACTTTTACAGGAAAAAAATATTAGGAGGATACTATTGTGCCCACTTTACAGATTGAGAGAATCTGGAGCCTATAGCCAACCTGAAGAACCAGGTAATCCAGAGCCTAAATGCTAGTTCCACAACCAAAACGCGTGCTATTCTCCAAAAACGTGTGTTCCTCTTAAAACGGAGAATAGGTGTATAAATAAAATATCTGCACATAATGTCCTCCCCCCCCAAAGAAATGTCAGACAAATGTAAAGGGGGATTAGGGGGTAACAATGCTGACAGGCAATAGTGTGTGACCATGATTTAATAATTTACATTGGTTTTGAAAACACGAACAATAAAAAAGAATTATTATGCCATTGCCTTTCCCCCAAAATAGTGCCCCTCTGAATTGAACAAGCCATACCTGCAATATTGTGCGTAATTCTCCAAACCATGACCTAAGGTGCAATTTGACATCCTTGAACATGCTGAGACTAATTCACGTTGAGGAAGAAGGAAAAGAAAAATTAAAAAAAAAGAAGTGGATGTGAGATAATTAAAGATAGAAACGCGTAGAATGGATACAGTGCCTTCTTTAAAAGCAGGGCAGCCTGTTAGCAAAAAAAAAAAAAAAATCGAAGCCATTCGCCATTGGCCAACATAATGATTGCAATGTATCTGTAGCTCCATCAATTTCAGAAAGGCCCTATCTTAATGCATTCCTCTCATTTTACAAAAAGAAAATTAGGCTAGGAAGAGGAAAGGACCACCATTCATAGACATTCCTTTAAGGATGTGGCCTAAAGGACCTTGTCCATGTTGCAGGAGATGTCCTCATACCCGGGAATATGTGGACACAAAAATTGGCATCCCAAGTTTATTATTTTTAAAATAAAACTACATGAAATCTACGATATAAGAGTATTAGGGTAGATTTTGGCCAAGCTAGGGGTATATATGACCAAAATAGGCCATATGAAATTCTCAAATTATTAAAAAAAAAATCTCCCCAAAACTTCAGTGATGGAAGGGAGTTTCCACCACTTTACACAATTTAAAGGCAAAGTAGATGCTGTATTTATTTCTAGAGCCGTCATTTTGATCTTCCTGGTAGACTGCGTCCGAGGTATTTATTTAGTGTGATTGGTTTAAAATTGCTGATGTAAGTTATATTAATTGGAAGACTTCATCCCTAGGTGGTAGGTCACTTACTTCATGGTTCCACTTTAAAACAAAAAGAATCCTTGCCAATAAAGCTTAGTTCCGGATTCTTCTGCATGTAACAGAAGCACTTGCCTCACACACACCTTTTCTTGGTACCTAAAGCTGTAGGGAGACAGGTAAGGGGCTCTTCCTCTCCCTGTGGTGCTAGTTAGATATTCAACATCATGAAACACATTAAATGCCATTAAAAACCACTGTTAACATTAATGATCAGTCCTTTTTGAAAACGATCTTTCTGATGCTTGTTTTGACTGTTAATCATTTAAGATGCCAGGGGACGGGGGATTTGACTCCTTTATTAACAGCTGTGAGACCCTCTATCATGCCCTGGACCTTGAGTTAAACACTGCCAGCCTGAGAGTCAGCTGGACTACTCTTATATCAGCCCTAAACGTGTTGAACAGTCTAAAGATGCCTTGAGAAATTTGTACAACTGAAGACAGATGCTAACAAGAAATCCCACACCAGCTCAGAATTGAGAATAACAAATGGGTATTTATTTAAGGGTAGACTTACAGATCACAGTCCTCTGCACAAACGGGGAAACAGGAACCTAACCCAGCAGACAGGAGAGAGAGCAGGCAAGGGCTTTACGTTGACATTTACAGCATAAGAGGCCACGCCCAAGTGGGCTGTAACTTAAAGGCTACTGGCTGAAGGAATTTCCTACAGCATCTTCCCCTTTTGTATAAATAAGAGAGTTATAAGCCTAATACAAAATTATATATAATAAGGACAAACGTAAGTATAAAAATTAGAATTACAACCAGCATAAACAATATCAAAGAAGCATGATAAATGTTTCAATAATTATCCTATCCTAAGGAGTCTAAATCTTGTATTATAAATAACTTGGCCAAGTCAGGACAGGAAAGCAACTACAACTATCTAATCTTCAACCCCATCAAAGATCCGAGAAGGGAAATAATATTACTAAAGTAAACAGGAAGTGCAATCAAGCAGCTTCCAAAATGTGCAACAAATGACAGAGACACTGGCTACCTGAGCAATCACCCAAAGTCTCATTTGCAACATTGAATCAAACAACTTTGGCTAAGGCCTAGAGTAACTGACAGACCATTTTCAGAGGCAGGAAATGTTTCAAAACCATCTTAACCCGTCTTGGAAAGATTTGACAATCTTTTTTCTTGTATCCTGCTTCCAGTCAGGACACTGTTCACTTTGTCGGTGGTCGAGGCATAGGCAGTTCCTTGCTCAAAGGCCAGTTCTGCCAAGAAAAAAAAAAAAAATAACAAGCTCCAAGTGGAGTGTCTTCGGTGCTCAACATTCTCTCGGGAATAGATCGGTGCTGCCAGGAGCAATCGTGTGTCACATCAATAGAACCCTAAATTATTTAAATGCCATATTCTACAGCCCTTTAAGTGGTTGAAGATTACCTATCTATGCAGAATACAATCTCTATGTATCTAAAGAACCTGATTAGTCTAACTATAAGTATGACAGACATGGATGACTATTGACCTATAAATCTTAATACCTAAATAACTTAAAGACTAAGACCTCATATTAGAATATTAAACAATCTTTAAACAACTGTGAAACATGTGAGCACAATTACGTCAAAACGTAAACAATGTATATGTATCTTGATCAGACGCACAAATGTATATTGCTAGTTATATAATTGTTTTTTTTTTTGATAAATTTATTTATTTATTAAGGATTTCTGCCTCGTCCCCACAACCGCTTCCCATTTCCCTCCCCCTCCCCCGATCAAGTCCCCCCCCCTCATCTGCTCGAAGAGCAATCAGGGTTCCCTGACCTGTGGGAAGCCCAAAGACTGCCCACCTCTATCCAGGTCTCATAAGGTGAGCATTCAAACTGCCTAGGCTCCCACAAAGCCAGTACGTGCAGTAGGATCAAAAACCCACTGCAATTGTTCTTGAATTCTCAGTATTCCTCATTGTCCACTATGTTCAGCTAGTCTGGATTTATCCCATGCTTTTTCAGACCTAGGCCAGCTGGCCTTGGTGAGATCCCAATAGAACATCCCCATTGTCTTAGTGTGTGGGTGCACCCCTCGTGGTCCTGAGTTCCTTGCAAGAATGGATGAAGAAAGTATGGAATATATACATATTAGAGTATTACTCAGCAGTAAAAAACAAGGACTTCTTGAATTTTGCATACAAATGGATGGAAATAGAAAACACTATCCTGAGTGAGGTAAGCCAGACCCAAAAAGAGGAACATGGGATGTACTCACTCATATTTGGTTTCTAGCCATAAATAGTTATATAATTGTTATATAATTAACATATCCTAAAAGTGTATCAGTATACAAAATGTCTTAAGCAGAGGTAGAAGCATGCATGCATACAACATGACATATAACTTTGCTTAGGTGTACAAATATTGTAAACAGAAATAGAAATATTTTCAATATAATTTGAATTTGTATCAAATATGCAAGAATCTATACCAATGTAAATTGCCTATAAATAATAGCTCACAAGTATTCACTCTATTACTCACTATTATTAATATGAGTAAGCTCACACTAATCTACCTATTACCCTATCGAATTTCCCTCTTTTTTTCAAAGAGATCCCTGAGCTTCCATTGGTTCCAACCCAACCCCCAACCCTATACCAATTATAATCAACCTCTAATTGATGCCCCTAACCCTGAGAACAAACTTTGTTGGGAGAGGGATCCTCATAGCTGCCAGAGGGGAAAGATGTGGGCTGCCAGGTAGAACCTTGCCAGTAGGCCAAAAACTCATGGCAAAATATAAAATAATGGAAATGGGTTAATTTAAGATATGAGCGAGCCAGAAATACAGTTAAGCTATTTGCCAAACAGTATTGCAAATAACATAGTTTCTGTGTGATTATTTCATGGTCTGGGCGGCCGGAAAAGAATAAGCAGCCTGCTACAACACATGACAATGACGACTCCTTGCTGCTTCAGCACAGCCCCGACTCTCTAAAGCGTGGCCTTCACCATGACTGCTGATCTTTACCTGTAACTATTTTCATCTGGACCAGAGGAGGAACTCATTCTCCGATCCCTCAGCAGCGGGAATGTTGTGTGTGATGCAAAAGGGCCGAAGCTGTTGCTCCTGCAAACACAATCTACTTGCGGGAAGAGCTGGGGGAAGAGGGGTAAACACTCTTTATGAGGCAGGAGATGCCCTAACTTCCCAACCATAATCATCTTTAGTGTGTTTCACAATGTTTAATATCCATCTGTTGTATTGTGACATTGACAATAATACTATAGTATACCTCTTTAGTGGTTTCTTCTTGCCTCCGTTTGATAACCCATCCTTAATAGAATAGGCTGATCTGGTAAGTTGAAGGAAGAAGTGGTGGTAGTGACCACGGCAGGACTCTGTCGGTATAGACATGAGGGTGGCCATAACACAGTTGCGGAAGTGGTCAGCAGCCTTGTAGGTCATGAGAAGAAGTAACAGCAGAGACAGAGGTAATGGAACATTAGCCAAGGCTGGTGGCAGAAGACATTGTAGCGAGTGGTGGCGGCCCCTGCAGCATTATCAGTGAGAAACAAGATGGCATTGGGTGAACTGGAGGACAGTCAGTGAGGTGGAGAAAGTACAGAGACGATAAGAAGGCTCATAGCACTTAGATTAAATACAGTAGAAGGCTATTGGCTGCTGAGCAAGTCGGAGAGGGATGCCAGCAAGTAAGGGGCAAGACGCTCAGAGATCTGAGCCCAAGATAGGTAAGAGAAGCCATTGCCAATGGCTGGGGAATCCCGCCACATAGGCCTAGTGATAGAAATGCTAACCAATAGCAAGTACTGAGAATCCCAGTTCCCTCAACAGATGCCAAAGTCCTAACACTTGTTACTGCGCAGCTAAAGGTCCCAGCCCCCAGTGTAGCACATGGCCTGTTACACTGTTACCTGCTGCTGAGCTAAGGGTCACCCTGTTGCCCCTTTAAGCTGTCTGCCCCTGCTGCTCACTGAAGTCAGAAGTCAAGCATTACAAAACCTGTGGATGATCTGAGCGAGAAGAGTTACTCCCTGCCCATCCATGACCTCATTTTGATAGAGCGAAGGGACCCTGGCCAGCTGAGTCGTACCAGTAGCGCTGCCCTCAGTTTGAGGCCACTCCCGGGGACTCGGCCTTGCCAGTAGGCTCCTTCATGTGGGAGCAGAAGCAGCTGAAGGGGAAGCAGCGACGGCAAAGTCTTAGAACACACCCACGCAATTGCCTCCCTGCTCCTGAACATCAGCTGTTGAGCGGGGGAATGAAGCCAGAATTATCACCAGCTGTTTCCCAAGCTGTTTTGGCAGCGATTCGTAAGAAGAATAGACTCCCCAGGCATAGTCTTGAGTAATGTTACTGAAACAGAAGCCCTGTCTCCAGAAACATGCAATACAGAAAGGAGACAAGTGGGCTCAATTTTGACCTTCCGATTTCCAAGCCGGTCTTCTCGAAGACACTCTGCCAAGCTCGGAGCCTAAGATTCACAGAAGTGGCCAACACATGAACCAAACATCCTCTTCTGATGTCTCTGTGGATGTTTGCCTCTCATCCCTCTTATTAACTAAATCCAACTAGACCCGGTTTTGACACACTAAGTAGGAGTAAGGAGTGCGGTGATTAAACCAATTGGTTTGTTTCCATCTTAGCTCCTGTTAATTACGATTATAATAAATGACTTTGAAATGTGTCAGCGAGTTCTCCTAAGTAGTAAATGGTAGGTCAGAACGCAGTCACGTATTTCCCAGAATTGGTTACCCATATGTAGCTTAGTGAAGATAAGAAAGGAGATACCGAGTATAATACACATGACACGCAAGTTTCCACCTTGATGCAGCTCTGACAAGACATTGTATCGATAAGAATGTTTTAAGTACATGTCCGCAACCCCACATGTTGCTACCACCCATGTTCTGCCTCATACTGTTTTAATAGACTCAGTATAAAGTTCCCAAAGACTGCAGTAATCAATATGAAAAAATGATCGTTGCCCATTGGGCACTGTATGAATTCATTTAGAAACATGTCACTTGGGTCGCTTACAACAAAGAATATTTGGAAATGAAACACGTTGAGCTAACAGTCCCATAGCAATGAAGAAAGTTGCGTAAAATGCAGTTTCCATCCTAAAAGTTGACTGAGAAGTCAGAGCTAAGAGAAAGGCAACTGACTCTCCTTTTCCTTGGAGGGCTTTTCCAAAAACACTCAGGCTTCTCACACGGCTCTGTGCAGGACTGCTTTCCTGCCAAATCTAACTTGAAATATTATATTCTAAATATACATGTCACATAATCGCGAATCTCTTTCCCTTACTTGAATGAGGTCTGGCCAAACATTTTCCTGGCAGTTGTTCTAACTAGAAGAATACACTAGGTTACGATAGAGCCGGCCAAAAATTTAGTAGGCTAACTGCCACAGAAGACTATGAAGATATTTATTTGATCAGTCTTAATAGGCTTTATGAGATCGTCTGTACAGCACAGGTACTGACTTTAGCATTCCCACCACTCTTACCAGTGGAAGAAGAAAGAAAACTTCAGTCTGGGTAAGTACCACTATGAAGTTAATTCATGGGTTTATTTTAGCTAATGATGCAGAAGAAATTTAAACATGTAAAAAAGGGGAAAGGTACATTCATTTACAATAGCAATGAACTGGGGTTTCTTAAAAGAAAAATGATTTACTCCCCTATCGCTATGCCCGTTGCCTTCAGAATGCTGGAGATCTGTGCACGTGTGTCTTTTATTTCTTCCAGCTACCTTATCACACAAGATAGGACCTCCACTGTAAGGCTCACTAGATGCTCCAAGAACTCACATCCTTACCTTGAGCTCAAGAAGGACAGAAAGAGTCTAATCTATGCATGACGTTAGCAGTGGGCTACCTTTTTATTTTTTTAAATCAGACTGAGAAAACAGATTCATTTTCCCCGTTACTTAGACTCTTCCCCTCATCATGAATGGATATTAAATTTGTCGTAAGATTTTTCTGCATCAACTAAAATGATCATATGTTTCTCTTCTCTCAGTCTGTCAGCAGAGTGAATTCACCAGATTGTGTTGATTCTTTTTCAAAAGTTAAGACGGTCTTGTCTATGTAGGGTAACCCCTACCTGGTCATGTACTATTAGTTATATTGTGGACTCTAATTTAATATTTTCCATCAATGTTCCCAAGGGCTTTTGGCCTATGCTTTCATTGTCATCCGGGTGTTTCTTGAGGCGGGGCATGTTAAGGTAAAGCTTGCTTTATGGGATAAGTTGGGAGGTGTTCCAACTTTGTCTTAGCAAAATTCTGCTGCCTGATAAATTGAATTAATTCAGCATTTATAATCTTATAATCCTTCTGAGTCGTAAGCATAGGACATCACCAGGCTTTCATCAAAGGGTCGGCCAAGACTCATCCCCTCCCTCTTCCCCTGCTTCTTCTCTCTTCCCTTCTGTTTTTTTTCCCCAGCCTCCTCTCCACTCCTCTCTTTAGCTGCTTTCTCCTTACCCATCTTTACAGCCCTTCCAGAACATAGAAGCTGTTCTTCCTAGAATCCTGTGCAAAGTCAGACCTTAGGAGAGCTTTCCAGTTCCTGGTCCCAGAGTCATTTGCTCTACATCAGCATCAGACTCTACTCAATATCTGATAACTTAGAAGCTCTCCCAGTTTTCCGTATGGCAACACAAATCGTTCACAGCCTAGGAGAGCTCCAGGAACTGTGCGATGCTGTGGCAAACAGGTGTCCTGTCCCCTAGGCCTGTGTGTTTGAGCGCTTGGTCCTCAGAGAGTGGGCGCTGTTTTGAAAGGTTGTGGACTTTTATGAGTTAGAGCCTTCCTGGAGAAAGTGGATCACTCAAATGTTGAGTTTTCACAGGCTGGCCCAGCTTCCTGTTCTTTCTCTCTGTTTCCTACGTGTGCAATGCGATCAGCCATTCCCCCGCATGGTTGATCATGTTTCCCTACCCCGTACCCCAGAACTTTAAGTCAGAATGACCCTTCATTCCTTAAACTACATCTTGTCAGAATCGTCGCAACAGTGAGAAAGGTAACTAATACACACTCGGATTTGTGGGCCGCTCTTTTCCTGGTCCCTCAGATTTGTGGGCCGCCTTTTTCCTGGTCCCTTGGGTTTGTGGGCTGCTCTTTTCCTGGTCCTGGGATGTTTCTTCACATACGTGACTTGGTTCATGCTCAGTGAAGACGATTTTCCTCTGCGTGTTGCTCTCTTCTGCCCAGAACCTTGCCTCAAGTCTAGTCATTGTGGCCAGGCCTAACTCAATCTTCTCAAGAGGCACAGAACCCTGGAATTTTATGGGGTTCCTCCTGTCCTTGTACAGTAATTTAGATAACTGCATATAGGCTATCATCTGTTGGCATTCTCTCTTGAGGGTCTGGCTTTATAGTCACCTTACACACCATTCTAGAAGTCTGATTTTAAAAACAGTATCTTTACAATCCTAATACTTGTTTGAGACTTATTCAATCAGACAGCGTATTAATTCCAAAACTATATTTTATTAACACACTCAGAGCTGGACTAAAAGCTAATATCATTGTCTCAAAAAGTATTATAAGAAATGACAAAGAAAGTGTGCATATTAGTGAGTTTGTAGAAGCCAGCTATCAAAGGGTAATATCCATACTCATTTTTCTAGGAGAAATATTAGTTTTAATAATCATCTTTCCTATAAACTCAAATGAGAAGTGGACATAACAAAGGTCTTTGAGTATATTAACATTTACAAGAAGCTTAGATGTCCAGCTCTTAATGTTGAACAAGTTTTATGACTAATGAGAGGCAAGAATCTTTTAGTTACTAATTATAATTATTTACATTGTTGGGCAATAAATTGGGTAATTAAATAATTGATCTCACTTTAATTTTTTTAGCTTTTATAAATATTGATCTTGGTTGGAAATGTCCTATCTTTTCTTTGACTAATGAATAAAAAGATGCTAACCTTTATTCATCTTCAACGGGAACACCATTTTGAACAGCATTTCCAAGGACACTGAACAGTACAGAGGTTCTTTAATTGTGTCTAAGATCAAGGCAACTGAGAATCCTTTCAAATATATTGTATGGCTCCAGCTTAATGTTGTAGAATATTGGAATAAAATCGACAGATTGGATATGTGGTCACTAAAAACTGGCTTTCATTTGTGCTAACACCTTGGGCATCTTATGCAAGAAGATCACCCCTTCCTCTCTCTCTGAAAGTGGACTGATACTTTTCTTTGGAATATAAAGTTTAAAAGAATTCAGTCTATAATTTTGTCAGTCTGTGAGCTGGCATTTGGTGACATCTATAACATGTGCATAATATTATCCTGACTTGCAAGCCACGCACTTCTGCATTGACTGCTGCTCATTGCATAGACAGCAGCCACGCATTTCTGCATTGACTGCTGCTCGCTGCATAGACAAGCAACCATGCACTTCTGCATTGGCTGCTGCTCACTGCATAGACAGCAGCCACGCATTTCTGCATTGACTGCTGCTCACTGCATAGACAAGCAACCATGCATTTCTGCATTGACTGCTGCTCACTACATAGACAGGCAGCCACGCATTTCTGCATTGACTGCTGCTCGCTGCATAGACAAGCAACCATGCACTTCTGCATTGACTGCTGCTCACTGCATAGACAGCAGCCACACATTTCTGCATTCACTGCTACTCATTACATAGACAGGCAGCCACGCGTTTCTGCATTGACTGCTGCTCACTGCATAGACAGGCAGCCACGCATTTCTGCATTGACTGCTGCTCACTGCATAGACAGGCAGCCATGCATTTCTGCATTGACTGCTGCTCACTGCATAGACAGGCAGCCACGCATTTCTGCATTGACTGCTGCTCACTGCATAGACAGGCAGCCACGCATTTCTGCATTGACTGCTGCTCACTGCTCCTCTGATTAAAGCCAGAGTCACATTTGTCAGAAGATTGATTTCATCAGAAGGACATGAAATTTTAAGTCTCCAATATCAAGCAATTTCTGAAATACTACGTCTAGTATAATCAAAGCACCATATAAGAGAGAAATCTGATTTCCACTGACCAAGTTAAAGGCAGGTAATGTTTTGCCAATAAAGAATGATGGTAATATAACGGGCTCCCAATATTTTCCATGATTGCTCTCAGCGTTGAGCTTTGCCACTTTCTTTCAGCGTCCTTGGTCTGGTTCTGGCCAATAAGGACTCTCAGGATTCTGACCCCTACTCAAGAAAGTTCCATCAGCACCATGAGAAGCAGGTAGAGCAACTGGTAGAAAACAGCCCACACTGTTTGCAGAAAGCCCAATGCACTACTGGGATCTCTACACTAAGTGAATCCATCACCAAAGTCTCCTCTTCAGAAAGAGGTTAACAATGAAATTTCAGGAGCCACTACGTAGTCAAACTGGATCCGATCACACAGACACACATTCTTTGAGTGGGTTCTTTGATGTCTACAAACACGCCCTTTGAAAATGCCCTTCCCCCCTTGCTGGCGTATCATCAATAGATGTCCCACAATGCTTTGCACTGTTTGTCATTTGTCCTCTTTTGTAACCGGCCATTAACAAAGGAGCAGTGGGTTCCTCTGTTTAGTCTCTCCTCCTGATGGGAAGCAAGATCTGAAGCCCCAGGGCAGGTTTTTCTACAATGCCCTCTACTTAGTCAAATGTTGAAATTACAGTGTGTGGTTTTCAAAACATCTTTGAATGTTCATCTTTATTCAAATATATATTATCTTTACCCAGAGAAAATTTGGGAAAATACATTAAAGACGGAGTTTTCAACATCTTTTCAAAGGCAAAAGATAATCTGCTTGCAATTCGGCTTTTTTCTCAAATTGAATTATGTAAGATTGGATGCCCTAATATTGATAACTTCGTTTCCTAATTAAAGAACAAGAAATAGTTTTTATTTAGAATAATTTTACATATGAGCAAAAATGAGCAGGGAATTAACAATTTAAATAATTCCATTCCAATTGAAGACATGCAGCCAACAGAATGGGAACTTAAAATTACACTGTGTATCAAAAATTGTCTTAATGTCACTTCCCATAATTTTGGTTACAAATAGCATATGGTTTGTATCCTCTCACCAAAGCCTTTCTATGCACATTCAAAACAATACCAGCATTTTGGTCTCTTCCCAACTAGTCATTAGAGTTCCTTCTTTAGAACAAGAAACATCCTCAAGTAGACCAGAATTGCCCTTCACAGTAAAAATAAAATGTTCATCTTTTTATCTCCCAAAGGCATTGTAGAAAATACAGTTATTAAAAATAAGGACAGTAAAAGTTTCTTCATTCTTTGAAGCACTGAGTATCTGTCGTTGACACAATTCATGAAAGTCTTTTTTTTTTTTTTAAGAAGTTGAGATTTAGGTCATGACAATGTATCTCTCAAATAAAAAGACATTGAGAACTGAGAACAGGGCATGTTTTGAATTAAATGTTTTTTTTTTTTTTTTTTTTTTTTAGGAAAAGATTTGTTTCCTTATCATTTTGCCTCTGATTCTTACTTGCGTAAGTTAGCTACGGCGCCCACATATTCCACATAAGGGAGTTATGAGTTATTCCCCCAGAGGAAGGCACTCCTCCCAACCAGCATGCCCCTATAGATTATCCTCTCTGGGTGGGAGAAACTTTTCCGGGATCAAATAAACTTAGAGACTTCGGGTAACACTTTGTCTTCTTTACAATTCTTAAAAAGTCAAAATGCACATTATCGCAGACGAGAAGGAATCTTTTAGAAAGAGAAATTTCGTTTTCTTTATGTTTCCTAAGTGTAGACGTTCATGGGGACCCGTGTAAGTTCAGTGTATGTCTGCCTGTATGTATGACTACTTTTGCACATCTACCTGACAGTGGAAATCTGTCCTTCTAGAGAGGAGGCAGGCAAAGTCTCCTGTGTGGCTATCCTCTTTCCCTGGCAGATAGTTGAGTAGAGTTTAGAGTCCTTCTTGGTTGCTCTTCTGGTCCCATTCAGCCTCTCCCAAAGCCCTTTCTCTATTGTCCACATTTTTACTGGCATACAAAATCCCCAAAGATTTCTCTTCGTGTTCTACGTTGACACTTCATAATGCATCTACACACACACACAGCAACTCTTCCGCTGATATTGATATTTTCAAGTAAAATGGTGTTTTAGTTTAATAATTAATAAATATTATGTCAGGTTTAAGTGGTTCCCTAGAAAGAATGGGTTACGCATCTACCATGTAACTTCAGCGACTCTTTCCTAGACAAAGGCAAAAGGTGTATAGGCTATCTTATTAAACCCTTCATGTTGAATTCTGTGTGTTAGGGAAGGGCAATCAGAATGGCAAATATCAGCTCTGAGTCGAGATCAGTTTTATTTCCTACTCCTGTCACAGTGCAATGGGTGGGTGTTTAGTGGAGTTACTGCTGGCTCCGAGATACAGTTCCCTCCCATTCTTCGATGCTTCCATCCTATAAGAGCTCACGGGTTCTTGCTGATGCATTTGCATGCATCCAGCCAGAAAAAAAAAAAATGAGCAGAGAAACAGAGTTCCCAGTCTGGTGGATATCCAAGGGTCAAGCCACAGCTTGGTACCTTTACACATATTCGGCTGATCATGCCTCAGACTGACATCCTCATCTATGCCTGGAGTTTGTCTCTTTGAGTTCCTAGAAAAAAGGAACAGAAAAGTCAGGCAATCTGTAACACAGTTACCCTGTCTGAATTTATACACAGTTAGTATTTCTGAGGCTGAATACATTTTATCTAATATTTTAGCTCCGTGTAATTTTATCTCTACACAATGAACTTCAAGTGAAATAATTTCATAATCCAGCATTTTGGAAACGTATGAATTAAAGTTTTCTTGCCCAACATATTGTTCTCAGCTTCTAAGAAGTGTGTGAGCTTTCTCCGCAAAGATAATGAGTGTGCCCTCTGTGTGAGAAGACGTACCCCTAGGAATACTAGAAAATTTACAGAATAATATTCTGGACAGTTTGTTCTTTGGCTGAACCTCCACCTCCAACTTGATAGTCAATGTACTGATGCCTCGGTTGGATCAGCTAAGGAGCCTCACCAGGCCTCTTTACCTATCCCAGATACTGGCCTGAGTGTTGGCTCATATTTGGGTCTTCTGGAGCAACAAGGCCTTAATCTATTTCTTGTACTTTGCAATGGAGCAGTCATTTGCCATGACCTAAACCGTAGGATTGTATACTCTAACATCTAGGCTTTAGTCTGCATATACTTGGGAAAGGGTATAGTTAACTGGTTAATGCAAACTGTGGCCAAAAAGAAATTCTTTTGTCATAGCTTGATAAAATCAGGCAGAAGCAATTACATGAGGTTGGTTGGAATTCGTGTCTTCCACTCTGGATGCAGGTTGACTTCTGTTAGAAGTTAATCACCACATAGACTAAAAGCTTTTCTGTGGGCAGTTCATCCCTCAAAATCCTGAATTTATTTGTTCTGAAAACCTTTAGAACTTCTTCCCTATGGAAAATTACGTATGTGTTTCTATGATACTAATGTTTCTGTGCCCATTCCCTTAAAATTATAAATACACAACCCACCCTGAATTTTTTTCTGCAAAAATTGTGTCTATTGACTTTCATAGAAAGTGGTCTCCAAACAAAAGTATGTCAGTGACAAAAAGCAAACAAACAAACAAAAAAAAATACAAGCAAGTATTCAATTCTTGAAATGTTACTTGAGCAATTTGAATACCTATCTACAAAAATATCTCTGTATCTGGATGCATGTGGCTCAAATAGCCCTTTGTAGAAAAGACCTTTACATTTCTGAAAGGCTTTATTATCTCACAGAAAACCAAGGTAAAACTATCTTGCTAAAGAGATTATAGCCTGATATCTACATTGCTAGAACTGGAGAATATAGTAAAATAGATAGAAGATTGGTAGATAGATAGATAGATAGATAGATAGATAGATAGATAGATGATAGGTAGATAGATAGATAGATAGATAGATAGATAATTTTGATAGTTGACATTAGGCCTCCTGCTCTTTCCAAGTAAAGTGATATCTAACACCCCCTTTTGCACGTCACGGCTCCGAAAGTTGCCAAGGGAGTTTTTTTTTTTTTTCAGCACCATTATATCATGCTGTCTGCTTTGCAAAGAACTGGAACCATGAGCCTGATTCGTCTCATGCCAGTTGCTGATGCTACAATCCCACAGAAAATGACTAAAATTTAACACATTTTTACACAAAGATCCACCACCGAGCAACATTCACCGGCTCTCAAGTGCGTGTTTTTAAGTCCTTTACAGCAAACAGTCCTCGATGTCTTACAATAAAGGCCAAAAAGAGTGTATTCTTTGCAATGTCCAAGTCTGTGAGCTTTTCAGCTGGCTCAGGAGCAGGCACAGCGCTTGAGAAGGAGAAAACGAGGTGTGGCATTTCATTTCAGCACGAGTTAAATAAAAGAGGTTGTTTCCACTGGAAAGTGTCACAAACGCTAACCTGGATTCCCTGCGTTGCTTTTAAGTTGCTTGGAGTTGACTTCAAGTGCTCACATAGCCGGGGTGTAGAGTCGATTACGCACGGATGACAAACGAGATCCAAAGAGTGTAGCTTGGGCGTCCCTTCGTGGAAGCAAGTCGTTACAAAAGGGAAAATGTAAAACTAAAGCCCTCTTTTCATCTTTGCTCTTTTATCAACCAAATAGCCACGAAGTCGAGATGAGAGCAAAACCATCTTCCTCTCGACAGGACAGCAAAGTGCAATAAGTGAGAGGTAGGTGGGAAGAGGGATGTTTAAAACAGAATAGGCACATGGTAATTTAGATGAATCCTCCCTTTCTAAAGATGAATTTCCATCTGTTTTTCCTCATAGAGTGGGTTCCAACCAGCCTGTTCTATTCACGGCCTTCGATATTCCTTCCACGGACTGACCTTTCTGCCTCTTGCCTGTTCATCTCGCTTCTCCTTGCTCACCGCCAAACTTCAATTTTTCAGCTGTAGTTTAGTATACATGCTTTTTTTCAAAGTTGATAATGACAGAATTATCTTGCTTTCAGGTGACTTGATGTTCTATAATAATAAGGGCACTAATGCCTGTGGTTCATGACTGTTTTAAGAGTTAAAAGAGATCATTCAGAGAAAGATACACAATATATTCAGCATATTGCAGTTGTTCAATAAATGCTAGGTTACTAACACCCTATTTTTATAATTACTATTATTGACCCAGTGAAAATACTGATATTTGTAGCAAAAGAAGACATTTCTTATATGGGCTTTTATTTCTCAATTTTGTTTCAAATACAGAGGTGCCCGGTAAGTGTTCACAGATTTTTGCTTTTGTGGATCCAGATTCAATCTAGCCTTTAATCTCTATTCTCACTACTGCATTTCAAGCATTAAGCTTGCTAGGCTAACAGACACAACTGTTTCAGTCTTGTAGTTCAGTCGGGATAACTCCAAAAGCACCAACACATCTTTCAAAAAGTTATTGATCTATTTTCGTTTATCCGTGTGTATGCGCAGCCCATGAAGACTTCAGAAGAGGTGTCAGAGCCCCTGAAGCAGGGGTTACAGATGGTTGTGCGCTCTTAGCTTCTGCGTCCTCTCTCCAGTCCCGACCACTGTCTTGGGAGCAGCCCTTTTTATTCTGATAGCTCACGTCCTACCTACACTCTTGACACCATCAGTAACGGAGAGTACTAAACTTCTTAACTCCAAGACAACCTGGAGCTTGGGGAGATTTTTCATTCCCTTGTAGCACACTTACAAAAAAAGATCCTGTCCCTGTCCTGTGTCATTGCCTTAGACACCTCGTAGCTTTGCCTGTGTGAAGAATGACGGCATCCCCTTGGGGAGTGTTTTCACGTTACGATTTGAGACGTTGTGAGTCAGCGTTAGACAGACATAGTGAGTTTCCCCTTGTCACTGGAAATCTTCATAGATATTTTAACAAGCCAGAATAACTCATGCCTCAATTTTCTTTTTAGCTCTCTGCTGCTGTAAAAGACAATCAGCCCCAAGTGTCAAAAATATTTAATTCCTTTTCGTGCACAGTCTCTTCCTTACAAATAACCGTGCTGCCTCCTATTGAAGTTGGTACTGACTAGGAAGAGCTCTGCTGGAGAGCTGTCACAGTACCAGACATTGCTACACATGCCATGGTGGGTAGATAAGTTCATTATCAATCTCAGGCAACTGTAAATGCTGTGATCTGCAGGAATGACTGACAAGTTCGTGGGTTTGGTACAGGCATGGTGATGGGGGTAACGCCACTTTCTGTATCTAAGCGCTGTTCTACAGAAGAACATCTGCCTGGTTCTGCAAACCAGGAACTCGTGCTGTCGAGAACACAGACCCAATGGGTGAACCTAATACTATTATTCTAATAAATGGACTTAGTACACAGCTGCTTCCTATGTTTACATCTCTCTACCCATAGATTAGTTCAGCTCCCAGACCTTACCAGAAAAGCTTCTTTGTGCCTTGGACAGGAACTGAAGCAGAAATTCACAGCTAATATACGTGGACAGAGTGACTGTCAATAGAACGTTCGTTCAGCTATAATTGGTGCACCTATATCACACACAGCCTTAGGGCTCAAGGACCATCACAGAATCAGGGAGGAATGACATAAGATCCAGAGGTCAGGGAAGAGGAGAGCAATGGCGTCTTTAGCTCACAGCAGCTGCGGGTTTGTGCCCAAGATCAAGAGGGTCAAAATTCTAGTATGGAAAGGAAAGGGGTTCGTGAGCCTCCACCCGTAGTTAAGGAGATATAGATAGTTGATGGTCCCTGGTGTACTGAGCGTGCTCCAATGGATGACCTCACACCTATTAAGTATATAAGCAGCAGAAACTGAACTTGATGGGTTAAAAGAGAAAGAGGGAGAGAAAGAGAGAGGGAGAGAGAGAGAGAAGCAAAGTTGGGAGAGATAAGGAATGGGGTTGATCTGGGAGCAGTTAATATTAAGAAGCGCTGGTAAATAGGATCTCAGGCCTATGTACGAAACTCTAAAGAACTAATCAAATATTTTCAATGTAAGTACCAAAAGATCAAATAAAATAATCAAGTCAGTAAATGAGAAAATGAATGAAGCGCTTACTTTTTTTTTGTTTAAAGTTTGGTTCCCCAAAACTATCAGAACTCATTGTGGTTTATAGTTCATAAAGAGCTGTAAGTGACAAATGACCAATCCTTCACACCTTGTCTACTGATATTCTGCATCTACACCGGCTTTGTTGGACTAGCTCGAGGCCTGAGAAAGAGATTGTGGTGCTGGGACTTCGGTTTTTCCACCTCCATACAGTGGAACCTGGACACATCTGTTTGTTCTCTACTCTGGAGTCTGTGGAAGTCTCAGCATCATCCCAAGGAGCTGCTAAGTGACTGTGTAGACAGAAGACTGACACCTCACTTGGTGCTTTATTGCTATTTTCTACCTTTCTTTTGCCTCCCCTTCTTGTCTACAATGTTCCCTCTCCCCTTCTGCCCTCTTCCTTGCTAGATCAAGCAGCCACTTTTGCAAAAGAAGAAGTATCAATGGCCGTTACATATTTTCTCAACAGTTCAACATCTTTACCCATCATGGAAATTCACATTAAAACTTTGTTGAGACTCTAACTCTCTCCACTCAGAATGACTACCATCAAGAAAACAAATGCTAAAGAGAAAGCAGGGAAAAGAAAACCAAGCCCCGAGGGGATGCAAAGAGGTGCACACTCTATGGAGATTGGTATAGAGGTTTTGAAACTTAAAAGTAGAACATTCATGGTTAACCTTGGCTTGGTATATTTCAGAAGGACTAGGAGTTGGCAGAACAGAGATATCAGTGCACCCAGGCACCATGGCACTAATCACAGAAGCCAAGTTGTGGAGTAAGCCCTGATTTACACTAATGAATGAGCAAACAAGTAAAACAGGGAAAATATCCACAGTGAAATGGAACGCCGTTAACCGGGAAGGGATGGCGAAATCAGGCTGTTTGCGGGAAAATGGACACAGTGGGGGCTGTCATCTGGAATCCAAGTGTCAACGAGACCCACAGAGTTACATTTATCTCGTCAGTGGATTTCAAAAATGACAAGATATGGAAGAAGAACAGACTAATAAGGGGAGGATGGAGATGAAGAGGAAGGGATGGGTGGGGATGGACAGGAAGGGATGGGTGGGGATGAAGAGGAGGGGATGTGGGGATGAAGAGGAGGGGATATGGGGATGAAGAGGAGAAAGAGATGGGTGGGGATGAAGAGGAGGGGATGTGGGGATGAAGAGGAGAAAGAGATGGGTGGGGATGAAGAGGAGGGGATGTGGGGATGAAGAGGAGGGGATGTGGGGATGAAGAGGAGGAAGAGATGGGTGGGGATGAAGAGGAAGGAATGGTGGGGATGAAGAGGAAGGGATGTGGGGATGAAGAGGAATTAAGAAGCCACAAGAATGAAATCAAAAGAATGAGTGTGATCAGGACAAATATTCGTCATATTTGAAAATGTCACAGTGAGACATATTATTTTTGCAATTAGCATATACTGATATTTTTATTTAAAAATATAATCCTCCCACAATTAAGAACAGTATGGTCCCTCTCCTGAGACTCGCAGGCAATCTTGTCTTGTTCACTTTGCCCTGAATAACTATTTTTTTTTAAGCAAAACAACTCTGGTGTATAACTTAAACCTTTCTGTAAATGTCCTGGCTTCTCTCACAAACTCTTACACACCAACGTCTGACGAGATGTGACTCCTGTGCATGTGTGCGCGCATGCGTGTGCCGAATTTACACACCGTTCTGCTTGCTCACTGTTAGGTAAGTCAAGCTCACGTGCCTCCCACAGCCCTCTTCTCCCCATCTGGAAATGCAAGGGCGGTTGCTGCACAGTAGGCCGACTGTAGGAAAGAATTGCAATCGCCAACTCCATTTACGAATAAGGCTCACTCAGCCCCTTCTTTAATGCAGATGGATTTGAACCAAGTTTCTGTTTCTAAAAAGGAGACCTACAACGACAGTTAGGATGAGCTCAGCTGGGTGAAATAATGAAGGTCATTGACTGGTGAGAGAGGTGAACGTGCGTCTGAGGTTCAGTAGCATCATTCACTGATTCGTATCTCGGGTACCTCGTGTGTAAAACAGACACGAGAGTGTTGCATAGAGCTAGTAAGACTCATGCAAAGTCTCCAACATCATCAGCACTGGCATCCCAATTACACACAATTTACACACAGTTCTCCGGGCGAATCCTAAACAGCTGAACCTATTGTGGCAGAATCAATCTTCTCTATTCAGGTGGAAATTTAAGTAATTTTTAAGAGAAACTAGGAAATAACTACGTAAGTATAGTATCACTTTTGACATTAGTAGTAAGCCCGACCTAAGAAAGTGAATCCCACTGTTTAAAAGCTGACCAAGAAAGGAAGATGTTCCAGAAGGTTCCAAACCCATTGCTAGATAGGAGCTGTATGTGGAGCTGTATGTGGACAGAAGCCTTTGAAGGGTGTGGCACGGAATCTTCAATGAGCGAAGACAGCCTGAAGCAGCTGCTTCAATTGCACAGGGCAGAACAGCAACACCAGTTCTTGCTCCATATTACAGACTACACTAAGAGAGATATACTCTTATAAGGCTGACTGCCTTATAGTATAGAAAGGAGGGTGGAAGTCTGTGTACTGAAATGGAAGGCATTTCCCAAACACGAGGCATAGCATGTTCCAGGATACGGAGCTCTGAGATTGCAGCAGAGACCAGGGATAAAAGTCCTTAACAGAGGCCAAACACCATCAACCCAAGATACGTTGTGCTTTCACGCAAATGGGGTGGCAGGAAGACAGGCTTTGACTCTCAGTTTGAGTGTATACCCAACACAAGACAAAGAACACATGGCATGCTTTATACGCAGACCTTAAATCCTTGGGACAGAGGCAATAAATAGCATCACTGGCCACGTCCATGTCTCAGGAAAGGATAAGAGTGAGCCGTCTCCTGCTTGAGACATTTTCCTGCAAGCTCATTCGTCTTAATGAGTCCTGGGTTAGGCAAATGTGCTGGGAAGCTTGTTTTTCTTTGTTTGACAGCCATAAATTAGGCATAAATGTAGGTAAGATGTTGAAGAAGGAAGAAAAAGTCTCAAACCACTGAATGCTGCCTGTTCTTCATGCAGAGGACCAAACATGTAGCTATTTTGTTTCCGATATTCTAAAGTGATCAACTAAACCTGCCTCAAGCAGAGAAGGGAGAGAGGGGGTGACAGATACAGAGTAGGAGAGAGAAACAGAGGGAAACACACACACATACACACACACACACATGCGCACACAAGCACACACACACCGATATACAAACAGAGAAAGTTGGATGTTTCTTCAGAATTCAAATGAAAAATAGTTGAAGACAATGTACAATAAGAACTTTTTTTTCAAGTCGTATAAAGCCTATTTTATGAAATTAAGCTGGAAATATTGCAAGTGGTAAATGACCACAGAATAAATAGGAACCTTTTAGCAAGAGCTCAGACATGTGTTATTTATTTTCCCAGTAAACAGAAGTGGCATGTTCAATCAGCAAGAAACACTGGATAGCTATGATCATGTTAATCCATCCTAATCATATAAAAATTCATAAGACCTGTTTATGACACATTCAATAGCCTCTTCAGGTTGGCATTATGGAAACTAGGTACGTTCTGTTTGCAATCGGGTCGAGATAAGAGGGGCTGGTGGTCTCGTGTGACTAATTTGGGAGGGACACAGAAGGCTTCCATGTCTCTGCCACTACCTCCTTTCAGTCTTTATAAACATATGGAAATAGTTATACCCAATCGCACACACACAAAAAAAAATACTTCAAACTATAAAACAGTTCCAAAGCATGTTGTGAGCCATGTTTCATGTGGAGAGAGGCTGCCTTTAGTTCCGTCCCGAAAGGACCAAAAAGTGCAAAGCAATGGTACTTAAAGTATTTATATCTCCTTAGATTCTTGAATGTTTGAAGTCATGTTGAAAATGTTAATTTTAGATGTTAATTATAGAGCTGGAATAAAGCATTGGTTATAAAATAGCTAGCTGAGGTTAAATCCCTCCATAACGATCAGGTTTTTTGGTATTCCCTGTTATTTAAAATACTACCAAAGAGATACATCACACGCGCGCGCACACACACACACACACACACACACACACAAAATACTTTGGCATGTGGCATCTCTCTCTCACTGGGAATTTTTGTGAATGATTAAACTATACTCAAGGAGTGTAAGTCTTTCTCTGATACCAGTTTTACCATTAGGAATCCATTCCAACCTGCCCTTGTATTCACAATTCACGATTAAAGGTAAAACACTGATAAGAAGTCAAGAGATTGAGCATTTCCTGAAAGGCGGGTCCTCAGTTCTGCCTGACTCTTCATTTCACTTGTCTTGAAAATGACTGTTTTTTAAGAGAGTGGTTGTTTAAAGGAAACTGCCTTAAGAACTAAAGTGATCCAGGAAGTGATGAAAGCCTTGTCTCATGAGCGTTTTCTCAAAGGATGGAAGAGTTTGGTCCAAGAGGTCAAAGCACAGAATTTCACACCGCTCAAAAACACAGCAACAGCGAGATGTTGACCAAGAGTTCTCCCTGGATCCCTGTGACGGGATTGTCAAAGAAATTCAGCGTCCTTGGAACATCAGGATAGAAGTTCCTTCTCATGTAACTTCACTTACCCCGTTGTTTTACACCAACGTGTGAAGAACAGGTTGGCGTAGCTAACTCTGAGAATCCAGGGCAGCCAAAACATTGGTGTCTGGCTGTTTCTAGCCTCCCGCCTTTAATCCCCCATCTCTTTTGTGGCTTTCCTCCCTTCCTCCCTAAGGCGCCTACAGCCCATGCTGGGCTTCTCAGATACCTTGGGACTTTTGGTCTACGTCTCTTTTCGGTGAAAATAGAACCGGTCTCCATGGAGAACCATGAAATCTCCTCTTGCCCATTGCTCAAGGGTACCAACCTGCATTCCTCACAAAGGAGTTCACCTCCGTTCAAATCCACTTCGAGGGTTTAATCTGTCAGCCTTCTGTAAATACGTCCATCTCACTTTTCCTGGCATCAGTCTGAAAGTCTTCGATTTTACCTCTTGAGCCCTGCCCCACGGCCGCCAGGACAGGGGAGTAGTTAATTGTTGGTATTCTCTTTAGAACCACTAAGCAAGAAAACATGCCGCTTGGCACCTAAGCCGGGACATGATGCTTTTAATGACAACTCTGCCACACATGAGTTGAGAACATCAGCCCCTCATGGCTTTGAAAGGATTTCATCGATTCCAAAGAATTTGGCACTCTCACCTACCTTCAGCTGGAGCGCTGGGAGTGTGAGAGCGGGCTCTTTGCGTGTATTTTAGGAACAAAATATAACACGTCTTTAGCTACTTGTAGCTCTCTTCCTCTTCTTCTAGGTCCCATAAAAATCTCTGCTTGTTAATTTGCAAGAAACTATGAAATTCTGATCATTCCCACAAAGACACTTTATTAATATCCAATGTAGTTTTCACCCAGGAACACGGAGAGCAGAAAGAGCGACATTTATACCCTTCTGATGCATCAGAGCCAACCAAATTCGCAAGTTTTCTTGAAATCAGTTGAAGCTGAAATTGCAGGGCAATAATCTAGCTCAAAATCTCAAAGATGGCAGGTGCCCACAGAAGTAATAAGACATAAGCAATGGCCTACTTAAACAGATGTAGCTGAAAACCAGGAAAATTTAAATTAGTTAGCAAATCGGCAAAGGCTAAGAACACCCTTGAGAGAAGCTAAAGTTCCTGGCCAATATGGACTTTAAGTGAGACCATATCTTGGACCTTCTCTATGGACTAAGCCCAGTACCAGAAAAGATTACAAATATCTCCAAGAAAGTGTCCTTCATGCAGATTAGACCCCACGAGAGGACACAGGGACGTGTTTGAACCTTCTACTCTATCTCCCTGTGCGACGAAGCCTCAAACTATTGAACCAGAGCCAACATTAGGTGACCACCATTTGGAACTTAGGGAAGGAACAAAATCCTACCCCTGAGAAAGGGTCAGGAACAACACTATGGCTGGCGGGGAGGGGGCACCACCGAGAAGTCAACAATCCAGGCAAAATCGCAAATCACAGCCCCATGGCAGCTGAAGAACACATTTAAGGCGACCAGAGAGAATGCCTGACTCTTACCCACTGCTGAGCGTCCGCGGAGAGCCAAGGAACAGCACAAGAATGTCGCTCAGAGCACACAGCACAAGGAAATCGTGGAAAGGAACTTCCTGGAGTCAGAAGAAAGGCAAAGGAGCTGAGATAAGGCTATCCCACAGACAGTGACGGCTGTGGTGTCTCAGAGTTAATGACCGCCACAAGAGACCTAAACCCAGCTGAGGCTTCATTTTTTAAATTAAAACTCCCTCCATCTCAGGTCTAATACTTCTCGTTAAAATGTTAATGGAGAGGAAAACTTAATATTTGAAAGGAAGATCTCCTTTTACTAGAAGCTCACTGACTGGCTAGGCTGCTGAGCAGCAAGCCCTGGGAGTCTCCGGTCTCTGTCTCCCAGTGATGGAATAACATTTTGCCACCTTTCCACCAGGCAGTGCACCGGTGGCAGAGAGTGAACTCTGGTCTTTAGAACTGCACAACTAGTTAGCACCTTACCCACTGGCGGTCTCCTTAACCCTCAGAACAAACCTTATAGTCAGAAAGAATAATATAATGCAATTTATGCTTGTAGAAAATGCAAAACTAAAATGTACGCCATTAACCCAAAGAATGGATAAAACAGTAAAGACCTGTTACAAAGTCTCTACATAATCAGAGGCACTATTCGACAACGGGGTCTTATTGACTAAACAAGATTATTGTATACCCCAGGCCAACCGCTGATTTTTTTTGAGCAATGTAAACAATAAATCGGCATAAAAATTTTAAACAAATCATACAAATGTTCAATTAAACTACAGAAGAAAAGAAAGGACCAGATGGTGAAAACAGGAAATGGTGTGAAAGATGAAACTACCCATTTGAATATTGTGTTATTCAATTAATTGAAAGCATAAGAAACCTGTTTAGAATGAAATATATGGATATGTTAAAAGTAAAAGAGTGGAAACATTTATTATGCAAAAACTAATGAAGAGAATGGCAAGATGTGTCAATACCACATAAAGTTAACTTCAAAGCAAGGACCATTGCCACGGAAAAGAGACGCTTTCCCTAAAAGCAAGGCAGTCAGTTCTCTGAGAAGACTTGAGTCCTAAATGAGCATGCATCTAAGAATAGAAATGTAAAGCAAAGGGGTGAAACTTGGGGGAACCGAGAAGAGGCACAAGAAAATATATTCAGCTAGAGTTAAAACTTCAGTAGCCCTAAATAGTAGGCAAAGCAAACAGCATCAATAAGTTATCAACTCAAATTAACACCACCGACCGCTTGTTCTAATTGACGATCATAGAACACTACCACCACCACCACCCAACGATATCAAAATATTCCTCAGGTTGAGCCTAATGGGACCGGTTTATTATCCCATCACTCACGATGCTGAGGCAGGAATGCAGTGAGTGAGTCAGGGCTTTTACTCAATAATAAAACCATTTCATAAGAGACAAAAAGAATCCTATCCTCATGACAGAACCCCAAAGACGTGGGTGGGAGACCTCGGGATCTCTTTGTTTCTTTTCCCAATGAGGCCACATTAAACAAATCTCCTTTTTCTGCCTTTCACTATTAAACACGCAAAAGAAGAAAATATAAATACCACACAAAGGATGGTTTTAGACTATAGACAAATTAAAGAAGAGTTAAGAGAAAAACCCTGGAAACCTTCCAATAGTTGAAGATTATTAGATACTTCCAAATATCTACTGGTTTAAAATGAAAGCTCGAAGGAATTTTAAAAACATACCACATATCAAAAGTGTGGGAATAAATTACTTCTTTATATGTGGGAGATTTTGTAGCATAAAAAAAAAAGCTTAAATTGGAAAGAAAAGGTTTTTTCTCAGAGTTCATTAGGGGAAAAAAAGAGAAAAAGAAAAGAAAATTAAACAATAACTCTAGCAGAAGTCATGGATGATGGCTGTTTTAGTCAGTATTCCATTAACGTGAAGCGACACTATGACCACAGTGACTCTTATAAAGGAAAGAATTTAATTGGGGCCCGCTTACAGTTCCAGAGGTCTAGTCCATTGTCAGCGTGGCAGAGAGCCTGGTGGCACACAGGCAGACATGCTGCCAGAGAAATGGATGAGAGTCTTCTTACATCTAGATCCACAGAGAGCAGGAAAAGAGAGAGACACTGGGCCTGGACTGTGCTTTGGAAACCTCAAAGCCCACCCCCGAGTGACACACTTCCTCCCTCCAACAAAGCCACACCTTCTATTCTTTTCAAAGGGTACCACTCCTGGGTGACTAAGCCTTGAAATCTGTGAGCCTTTGTGGTCCTTTCTCATGCAAACCATCACAAGAGTATGCGGTGAAATCAGCGACAGCAAAAACAGAAGAGGAGAAAATAATGGCAAGGGCCACGTCTTTATAATGTAGGGACATCAAATATATACTAACTTCTGTACCTAGAGAAATAAATTTGAATTCGATACTGAACCACAGACTAGTCCTTTGGCTCAGATTTTAAAAGGTGAGTGAACTCAGCCTTGTGTGCCCTGCTTAGCTTAGCTGAAATAAAACCAAAATGATGTCTGGGTATTTCCAGCAGACTAGCTATCAGGAGGATTTTTAATAGACATGGCTGCTATGTTTAAAAACATGTAATTCATAGGAAGACATCTCATAGAAAGTTTCACAGACTTTTCACAGACATAATATGACTAAAATTCTAGAAGGGAACAATTTCATTCCAAAATTAAGAGTTAGTTAAAGGGGTTCAACAGCAGACAGGTCACACAACAGAAAACGAAACAAGATCAAAGGTAAGCCAAAGAAAATGTAGGTATAGAAAAGACTTTAAATAAAATAAGATGATAGGAGCATGTTGTTCTCCTAAGACCTATGTCCAGGTTTACAATGCCAGACATGAGATCCTTCCTATGAACCTCAAATCCAAACAGGAAGGAGATCTGTAGCTGGATAAGACGGTTGAGGGCTGCTCTCCACCGGGGGTCCGCACAGCACCTCCCAGCCCTGTGGACACAAAGTCCCATTCCTAACCAAGAAGCTCTTTATAATTGATACTGATAAAGAAAGGGGAAATCTATTTCCTCCAAGGGAATGTCGCTGGTTATACTGACCACACAGGGCAGGCCCCATGCCCAGGAGAAGTTGGTCAACACAAAACAAATGGATAACTTCTTCTTTGGTTTTGTTTGTTTTAGCATTTTTGTTGTTGTTGTTTTAGCTTAGGTTTTGTTTCTTATTTTTTGAGGGAGAAAGAAAATAAAATTGGTTGGCTAGGAAGATGGGGAGGCTCTGGGAGGAGTTGAAGGGGGGAAAACAAGATAAATGATTGCACTAAAATATTTTTTAAATAAATAATTTTAAAACACTCTACCAAATGCCAAAAAAAATTGGGTCAGAGTTGAGAAAGTTGAAAACCAATATTCAAGTAGATAATATCAAAAATGTCAATCAGTTGAAACTTTATATGTCACAGACAAGATGATGACACATGAATAAAATTCTTTTGGCTTGGCAATAAAAAATGTATATATTAACAATTTAATTCCCAGATATATACTTCAAAATGAGTTTTATAGGTATCCAAAGACTCATGTTTAAAATAACTTTCATTTAAAATAGTTAAGTTTTATTTAAATTATTTAAATAATATAAAAGTATTTAAAATATCTTAAAATGGGGAAACAGACTAAATGTCTCATAACAACAAGTCAAATAAATATATGTGGCGTAATATGATGGGATATAGGACACTAGAAAATCAGGATAAGTAACCACAGGAAAACATGGATGGGTCTCAAAAGTATGTTCAGCTTAAAAAAAAAACCAATAAAGCATACAGAAATTGGACTTGGAGCGGCCCATTAAGGATGAATTTAAGAGTCAACCGATGTTGTTGTCCGTGAAATAGTCACGATGAAAGAAGATAAGGAATCTTCAAGGCCAGGGAGCTGGCTCCGTGGGTAAAGGCACTGCCATCAAGCCTGACTATTTAAGTCAGTCCAGGAGTCTGCAGTAGAAAGAAAGAATTGGTATCCACTCGATGTCTTCTGACCTCCTTACGTATGCTTTGTAATAGGAACACACACATGCACACAATAATAGTAATCAGGTTAATAAAGTGCCGAAGACCCACCTCCTGGGTACTAGAAATCTCCTCTACCAAATACAACTGATGGCCGCAGAGACAAACCACCCCTAGTCAGTTCAATATTCAGGTACTCAACGTATACCAAAAACATATAGTACATACCGTCCATTTTTATACGTAGAAGATTGAATAGGATGGATAGCTGAAAGTAGAGGTTGATAACTACATAACTTAAATAATAAGTAGGCTATAGTAGATCTCAGAAATGTCGTATATGAGAAACAACAACCGGGGAGAAATTGGGGATCAAAGAGAGAGGCTGTGGTCATCAAAGCCTCAGCAGGAAAGTTCAAGAAGAAAAAAATCAGGCTTCCATGTTGCAGCTGCCTCCCTGGGCTGATGTCTTCACTGAATCATCGGAAAACTGGTTTTGCAAATGTTCAAAATTAACGGACTAGACTTTTATGTTTCCAGAACCAAAAGCGTACGAGAACGAGGAAGAAGGAGGGCGCCTATGTTTTCTCTAATGCCCTGCTCTTCTGTGTCAAGACTCAGAGCTGAGTAGAGAGACAGTAAATTAGTAAGGGTAACCTCAGATGTAGATTTTTGTTTAGAGATTAAAAACGTAACTTTTGGTTTGGGTTAACAAAAATTTCTATTTTTATGCTTTTCAGAAAAATTGGACTTTAGGGACATCTTCTATCCCAGTGACCATCAACTTGAGAAATCTGGATGTTGGAGCTCAACAACCAACAGCACTAGTGTTTTCTAAAAAGAAAAAAAAAATACATTTTGAAAACATAGGATTTTCCCCTCATTCTTTGTTGCTCCTGTCCACACTACCCAGGACACCACAGCGGTGCAAAGGAAAGAACTTGTGTCTGCAGGTCCTCAGGGTGCTGGGTGACATCCAGCGTGAGGTAGATCACAGGATCTGCGGCCAACACATGTCACATTCTCTGTCTTTGTATAGCTGATTAGGGTTTTGCTTAAAACATTATTGCATTCCATTTTTGCCTTTTAAACCATTAAAGCATTAAGAAAAGTGCTCACCAGAATGAGACATGAGATCAGTTACTTAGTTCTGGTACAATGAGTCTAAGATACAGGCTGAGACGCAATGGATGGAAGTGTGCCGTCTCCGCAAGCCCACCTGTCCAACCAAGCTCTCGTTGGCTGATTAAGAAATTAAATTCTAGAAACACACCAGGGCTTGCCCATTCTCACAAAACACAAATGGGAGCTTGGTCTTCCCTACGGCTTTCTGTTCTTTTGTTGAATGGATTTGCAACTAATATCATGCTTTTTTAAAAAGAAAAAAAAATCCGGAAGAGAAGCAACCCACTGTAAATGGGTTGCGATGGTTTGTACTGTCGACTTGATTACACTGAGCTATGTCTCAGCGATTAGTAAAAATAAAATAAAATAAATCTAAGTGTGTCTATGCTAGTATTTCTAGAAAAGCAAAGTTGCTCCCTGGTGTGGGCAATATAATTCAGTGGGCTGAAAGTCTGTATAGAGTAAAAGTAACAGGGGAAGAGAAAAGCCCACTGTTGCAAAATATTCTCTCTCACTCTCTCTCTCATTTGGGAGTACAGGATTTAATATTTAAAATTCTAGTTTTATTATTTTTTTCTCATCTCTTCTTCATTTGCCCCCATCCTTCCTTTCAGAACTGAAAATATTTATCCCATTGCATGTTGGAAGTATGAGCTCTCCTTATACATTTGAAAAAGAATCACAAGTAACAGTTTGCTTCAGTCTCAAATAGATTTGAATTTGTACCCTTCAGTAATAGCGTAACTGTGGACATGAAATTTAAGGAACTGAGGCAGTTTGATTGTATCGAGGTTAGTTCTATCACGCTAGTATGTAGAACTAATATAGAGTTAGCATAACCTTGTCATTGTCTATATTTGGAGAATCTGTAAAAAAAAAAGGCCTGCTTGGATATCAAGTCGGCTAGAGATCGACCTATCAGAGTTAAGCTGGATTGACTGTTTGATGGATTACATCGATAGGTACCTAGATAATTAGTGAAGTATATATCAGGGCCTGGTCTTTCCCAGAAAGGATTAACTACAGGGATTAGGGAAAGAGCACATCTTGAATTTAGACATCACTATCTAATAGACTGGGTCCCCTGTGTGATAAAAAGCTTGCCAGCACAGACACGCTCTTCTTCCTGGCTGCTATTACGGAAGCCTCCGTCCACTGATACGTTCTCCCAGCCAACATCAGCCTCAAACTCTGGCACTGTTAGGCAAAACAGTCTTTCCTTCTTTGAAGTTGTTTTTCTCAGGTATCTACTGCAATAATAAATGTCTGACTAGCCCATGGCCAGAAAACTCTACACTGTCCTGTGAAACACAGTAATGACTTGATCTTCTTTAGATGTTCCTCCGTCAGGGAACACACTGTTACCTGGATTATGCTCAGCTGTGTTTCTCCTACAGCCCAGGACCACTTGCTCAAGGACGGCCCAGCCCACAGTGGGCGTGCCCTTTGCTTGTCAATCAACAATCGGGACTAAGCTGTAGGTCATCATTGGCCACAGCAGGTTTTTCAGGATGTTCTCTTGCCCCGGGTTACTCTGCAGCAATAACCGACAGTAACGGCTGGATGTTATATGTCAGAATTCCTGTTAGTACATCCCTACATCCCTTTGTACAACATCCATGGCTGTGGAACCATTCCTAGCCATCCCAGCTTTACAGCTAAGCCAGAGGAAAGCACAAAGAAACGGCAGCACAGATCAAGGCAACACATATCCCTTGTTTTATTAAATCAACGGACTTACTGACATGTATTTTATTTCCTCCTCTTTTATTTTACTACCTTCTGAAAACAAATGGCCTTAGAATCGAAGCTCAACTTTTTATCTGCATGGCAACCCCTCATTGACCTTGCTGAAAATAAAAAATTGGAATTGAAATTCGTGACTTTCTCAAATGACCCCGTCGAGTTCACACACACACTTCAGGAAAATAAAGCTTTGTAGCCATCAACTGTTGCCATGATACTATCGTGTGATAAACCATCCTAAAACCAACACTGACAACCACTGTTTCCTAGGACTGGGGCTCTAATGCAACATGCTGCTTGCTGATCACAGGTGAGTTCAGCTGAGCTAGAACAGCCTCACTTGAGGGTCTAGATGGTCAGTGGTAGGCTGGAGTACCTGACCTGAAGTGGCCTCGGTTAGCACAATTCTGATCTGGTCCCTCTTACCCTGATACCCCCGTCACAGCAATGGTCCAGGGGAATGAGTGGGAACACAGAATGGTTGAGCCACATCTTGGATGCAACTGTCTTCTGTCATGCACACAAGTTTAACACGAGTCTGGGAGAATAATACCAAAATCCATCGCTACGGGAAAGGTGAAGAATCAGAGCCATCATGGTTCCGGCTTTTTTTCTGTACCACAGTCTTACATGGTCCACAAGAAACCCCTTTTGTTCCCTAGCATGCGTGATATTTGCATCTCAAAGCGTTCGTCTTTCCCCTTGAGAACTCTCGTAACTCAAATGTTGTATCCTGGAGAAATTACCAAATGTCTCATCGGTAATGAAGATTAATGCCGTATAAGGCTTGCTGAGCTACAGGGCCACTCCAGATCTCCCCCAGCATATAGTAATATCTAAGTCAGCTTTATTTTATCATAAAGTAAATGAGCTAAGATAAATGAAAGGCAATGTCTGCAAATATTAATGTTAATTTGAATCATTGTGAATTAACACCTTCTGCAGAACAGTCTGTACATGGTGAGTTCATTTGGTTGGTGAACGGAGCTAATACAGATATTCATGCGTTTTATTCTCCGTTGTTTTACCCTGCGGGCAGAGAGGTCCATCATTCCTTTGGGGAGCATGACCAAGCAAAGGAGTCTCGACACGGCAATAGCAGGTTAACTCACCTGTCTGAAAATCCTTCGGTGAGTACGTGCTACATCCTTAGTTATGTGAATATAAAGTTGAGGGTATCTTGGTCCCTGTCTAGTTCCCTCTTGGTGGAGAGAAGGTGGCACACAATGCACCCTAATGGCACCTCTGGAGAAGGGTAGGAGATGTCAGAGCGGTGGGCACATGCTAATCTGGCAGGAAAAGAGATTCCAGGTACCCAGGTCAGAGGCAGAGCTTTGATGTTGGCTCGGGCTTCGCCACCAAAGGAGACCAATGACAAAACGCACAGTTGGTGAAAAATCAATGCTGGAGGTGGCGTGCAGCCCCTCAGTCCTCCTGCAGCAAGTATACTTCAGTCACTAAGGGGATTTGAAATGATGGTCCATTCCTTAAAAGTATCGTCTCTGCCAGTGAAGAACTACTTTTTAAAATTATTCTAGCTGAGTGGTGATGGCACACACCTTTCCTCCCAGCACTTGGGAGGCAGAGGCAGGCGGATCTCTGTGAGTTCAAGGCCAGCTTAGTCTACAGAGGGAGTTCCAGGACAGCCAGGACTACGCAGAGAAATCCTTGTCTCAGAAAATCAAAATTATTCTCATCAGGAGTAGTGGCACAGCACACAGCTGCAACTTCAGCACATAGGAAGCTAAGGCAGGAGAATTCTGAGTTTGGGGTCAACCTACAAAGCTAGATCTGTCAAAAAGAAAAAAAAATGGGAGCTAGACAGAATGCCCAGTGTGAGAGACCTGAAACTATGGAGACAAGAAATCATGAGTTCAAATCTCCTGAACCCACATAAGAAGTCAAACATGACCATCCTCCCTATGACCATAGAGTTGTAGGCTAGAGACTAGACAGATGGCCATCCTCCCTATAACCATAGAGTTGTAGGCTAGAGACTAGACAGATGACCATCCTCCCTATAACCATAGAGTTGTAGGCTAGAGACTAGACAGATGGCCATCCTCCCTATAACCATAGAGTTGTAGGCTAGAGACTAGACAGATGACCATCCTCCCTATAACCATAGAGTTGTAGGCTAGAGACTAGACAGATGACCATCCTCCCTATAACCATAGAGTTGTAGGCTAGAGACTAGGCAGTCAGCACATCCAAAATGGTGAGCCTCGGATTCAGCCTCGAAGAAACAAGGCAGAGCCCAATAGAGGAAGACACCCAACATTCTTATATGGCTTCTGCATGTTCCTCAGAAAGGCACTATACGTGCGTGGACATATGTAACATGCACACACGCGCAAATATGTACACACCACAAAAAAGCCCCATTTGTCTTACCCAGCACTAGTCTTGCACACCCACCTGTTAAGGCAAGGTGTGCCAAGGATGTAATAGTGGCAAGACTAGTTATGGGGTTATCCAACCATGCTCTTAGTCAGCGTTGAGTCCTGCTCCAAGGAGGGAACTCATGTGTGACACTGTAAACATGGTCAAAACACATGGCTACAGATGTCACAAGACAAGGAACTTATTCATGTTGTTTCGCTGTTGTGGCCATGTTGTCAAACTGCCTTTGAAATAGAAATAAATGAATAAATATGAATTTATTCGTTATGGATTTGGATTATGACTTTGTGCAGCTCCTTCCTAGGCTCCATTGGAGAAGCTTCTTATGCAGAGGGTGGTGGTTAATACAGAGAATAGCACTGCTCAAACTGCTTAGAGGAAGTGCCTATGGGTGATCAGTCATAGAAGGCTATCTGTATCACCCCAATGCCCCTACACACAAACACACACACACACTCACACACACAGAGGCTCAGGAAGCATTGTGGCCCAGAGGGTGGAAAACGTACTGGGCAGAGAATGGGAGGAAGGCTATTAAATGTGGTCTCTGGGCCCTGGCACTGCTATTGCACATCTGAACTCACAACATTTGTTGTTATCTGCAGTGGCACGAGACGGGAAGAAAAGCGGAAGACAAAGCCAGTTAAAATTTTTAGTATGGATTGAGTAGGGGCCGTTGAGACTCCATTCCCTTCTGGCAGGTGGTGGATACTGAGGGACGGAGAACCACTTTAAATTGGGCGAGGGGTCCCTGGTAGGTTGCCCATATCCCAGAAGGCAACCACACACTGATGGGCCTATATGATCAGACTTAATTAGACAAAGGGGTAGGAGAGAGAGAGAGAGAGAGAGAGAGAGAGAATATGAAGTTGGGAGAAAATTGTATTGAGGGAGAATGAGGAGTTGACAGGTGTATATATGATCAAGATACACTGTGTGCCTTATAAAACTGTAAAATAATGAATAAAAATAAAAAATCAAGTCCTTTCGAAAAGTTATCGTTTGGAAACTCTGGAAGTAGGAAACCATTAGGGAAATGGTGATTGATACAGCTTCAGCTGTGCAAACGCCGATCGTTCAGACTCCTTGCACAACCGCCTATTTCTGTAACTGCATCTCGGATTTTCATATAATGTGCAGATTAGCTACGCGTCCCATCAAAGTGACACATGTGTTTTGTTGGTGTGAAGTCTTTGCAGCACTGGATGGCGGTAACAACTATATAAGAACACGCTAAATATAAGTTAGCTTATCAGAGGGAAAAATCTAGAGATTTGGAATATCTTAATATGTTTTACTTTTTAAAAGAACGCGGGCATGACAGCCGAAGGAATATCTAGGACTAAATGAAATGGCAACTTTCAGGTTAAATGGCCGCAATTCCATTATACTGGTATATGTATTTTTTTCCAGATACGTTGAAAACTGAATTTAGTTAATAGCACTAATTATGCCTCAACTGTCTGTTAGGATAATTTCATGACTTCGATTTATGCATCAGGAAAGCTATTTTCAATAAATGCTTACTTCCTCTTTATCTTACTTGTTTTACATGTTGCCCCGAACACACGTACCTCCTTCAAATAAAACAACAAAAGAGTTTTTTTAGTGCTAAACGCCATGACCAGGAGCCACCTGGGAAGGAAACGGCTTGGTTGCTTTCCACTTCCTGGTTACAGCCCATCACGGAGAGAAGCTGAAGTGAGAGCCCAAGCAGCAACTGAAGCAAAAACTGGGGAAACAAAACACACTGTTCCCTGGATTAAGCTCAGCTGTATTTCTTCTACAGCCCGGGACCACTTGCGCAAGGACGGCGCAGCCCACAGTGGGCGTGCCCTTTGCTTGTCAATCAACAGTTAGGAAATGTTCACGCCTCAGTGGGACCTTGAGAAATATACTCCCCATTCGAAACTATCTGTGGGCTCCAGGAAAAGGCATCGCTGTGCCTCCAGATTCTTTAAATTTGCATTGTACCACAGAGCACTCTAGAATGTACTGCGTTCTGTTGAGCAAGCATCCCGAGCATGTGCCCATTTGTATCACTGTGTTTAGTGCTGTAGGGGATTGGGCCCCTGTCTCTTCCCTGGTAGGATGTGGACATGCAGAAGCTGGCTCCAACTGAAGATAGAATATTGTAGTTTCTTCTGGCTCAGTAATGCTTAAGGCTTTTAAAACTGAGAACTGCCATGGTCCTCTAAATATGTATTATGGTATGTAGCTGGTGTGTTTGTGGGACTCCTAACAGTGAGATGGAGGGCTGTCTCTGACTCTTTTGCCTGCTTTTGGGACCCATTTCCTCCCATTGTGTTGCCTGTCCAGCCTTGATCAGAAAGTTTGTGCCTAGTCTTAGTGTAACTTGTTAGGCCATGTGTGGTTCATAGCCCTGTGAGGGACCAGGAGGATAGGAGGGAGGGAAAACTTAATTACGGATGTAATAGATGAGGAAAAATAAATAAAAAAAATAAAGATTTGACAACATGAGAATTGTCTCTCTTCTCTCTTCATTTCTGGGGCAGCAAACATTTTAAACGGTCTTTCTAAGGGCCTGGAAGTGGTGGCGCACGCCTTTAATCCCTGCACTCGGGCAGCAGAGTCAGTTAAATCTTTGTGAGTTCGAGACCAGCATGGTATACAGAGCAAGTTCCAGGACAGGCTCCAAAGTTGTACGGAGAAATCCTGTCTTGAAAAAAAAAAAGTCTTCCTAAGAAGAGTTGAGGAGAAGAAAGAAATATCAGAAATGAAAAACCAACAGCGAAATCTTTAAAATATTTTCTTAAGATCATGAATGATTGGGTCGTGAAAGTTTGGTGGAAAGAGAACTTGGTGATTAAGAGCACGAGCTGTTCTTTTAGAGGACTTGAGTTTGGTTCCCAGAACCCACATAGGGCAGCTTGCACACACATACATGTGTATGCATGCACACATGTACACACACACACACACACACATGCACACACGCACGCACGCCTCCCCCAGCCCTCAGTTTGCAAGTTTGCCACGATGGTTTTCTCCCATGAACACACAACTGCCTACGACTAAACACGTCCTGCCGTGATTAGCACCTTCTTTTATTCTAAAAAAGTAAAGTTACAGTTCAGGCATAGAATATCCATTTTTTAAACAATACACGTATTAACCCCTCTGCCACCTACGAGCAGTCAGTACTGTGGGAGTTCTGCATTTTGCTTTATTTCTAGCGATTTTAATACCTAACCGGTCTGATGTATGTCAGAGAACAGGAAGTTTAAACAAAACTCGGTGCTTCCTTTCACTGAGCGTGAGGTAGCACGGTGGGGACAGACGAGATATGTAAGCAAAGCATTACAACTCCAGTCCCTAGCAGAGGCTGAGAGAAATGAAAAAGAGCGGTTAACTCTCAGGAACGAGGGAAGGCACCTCAGCATACGCCAGCCGGGGGTCCTAATCTAATCAAAATGAACTTTGAAAAAAAATCATAAAACCTTTTGCCAAAGAAACTTAGCAAACGGTGCTAACTAGAATTATCTATTAAAACATTGTAATGTGTTTTTAGCATTGAGTCTGCTTTGCAGAAATGTATTTAACACGTTCTATTATTCTGTTTTCTACTTTGAAACTATTTTTTCAAAAATTGTCTCAAACATCTTTTATGTAAGAAAGTTTATAGCATTCATATCTTTAGGTGATAATACGGGGTGCACAGCCTGTGCCTGAGGTCTCTAGATATTGTACATGAGGAAAATGATTTGTGTTAAGGGTTGGAGAGGTGGCTCAGCATTCCTAGGGGGTCCTTCTCTTGCAGAGGATCTGGATTTAGGTTCCAGCACCCACATCAGACAGGGCACAGCTTCCAGTTTTAGGGCATCCAACACCCTCTGGTCTCCTCGGGCATCTGCATGCACGGGGTGCACGTAAACCCATCCACGCACACATAACAAATGAAAAATAATCTTTTTAAAATATTTATTTTAAAAAATTAACAAGCCAAAAGTAACTGCAGAAATGCTACACCCTGTGGAATAAATACCCTGATTAGAGTTAATATGCAGATGGATAAAACCGAGCATCAGCACGTGCGAGAAATTCCATGCGGCCACGACTACCAGCAAGTTCAGACCCAGGGATAACAGCTGGCAAAACCCAGCCCTTGAACTTGTAAAGTTAGCCAGCCCAGAGGCCGGCTTCCAAAGACCATTGTTTTTATGATTACACCAAATTTCTCTTGTAGCTTGCTTTAGAAGCACACACACACAGACTCCCAGCACGTCTCCTGATGTGTTGTTATGTCTGGCACTCGTCTCTGGGATCCGGAGAACACAGAACGCATCCAAAGCTCCTCAAACAATATTTATATACTGAGTCCGGAGTCCTACAGCGCAGGCCTTGCCCAGCACATCATAAACGGGTCGTGTTTAGTCGGTGCACCATTTTCCTGGCGTTTTAAAAATCACTAACGGGGGTGATTCTTTGTAAAATTTAGCCATCGTTGTGAACTGTCTAGTAAAGATTGTTGATATTACTCCATTAGGGTGTTTGCTCTTTCTTTGAGTACACAGCATGTAGAAAGTTTTAGAAATGTAATTTGGCTCATCTTTCGCGGTGAAGATGATTGCGATGTTTTATGAAGCAGGTGAAATTCCAGTTTGTCTGAAAAAGATCCATCATTTTCCTTATGATTTCAGCATCTGCAATCATATTAATTATTCTTCTGTTACTAAGAATTGTTCTGCTGTGAGCACAGACACCTTAGAGATTCCTTTCTAATTTCCAAGCATTAACCTCTTCTTTCAAAAAATGGAAATAGCTTAACTTGTTAGGAATGGAATATTACATACGGGTGACACCTCGTATAGCTAAGTCATTCTATAGCGAACTATAAATTGATCCTAAGAGAGTTTCCCTTTAGGATTCAGCGTAGTGTGGAATCCGCATTAGGATTCGAACACTTGCATGTCAAGAAATGGCCCAGGCATAGGGGACAAAGTACCCGAAAGCATGAGATGATGATATCCAGAATCTCTAAAATACACAGAGAAAACCTGTTAACAACAGCCAAATCCGAGGACCTTGTGGTTCAGGAGTTTATGGTAGGAAACACACAGACACAGAGACACACACACACAGAGACACACACACACATACATACATACATACATACATACATACACGGATACACACACTAACCAGTCTAAAGTGCTGATCAGCAAGAAGATGAACGCTGGTTAGGTCTTTCCTCACTACTGCAGGGTCTAGACCCAAAAGGATCATTTGTCCAGACAATGTAAAATTTGTATAGAGAAAAGAAATTACTTTGAAAATGATTTATTTTTATTTTATGTGCATTGCTGTCCTGCCTGCGTGTATGTCTGTGTGAAGACGTCAGATCCCCTGTGAAGCTGCAGTACCAGACAGTTGTGAGCTGCCATGTAGGTAACGGGAACTGAACCTGGGTCCGCTAGAAGAGCAGCCAGTGAGTGTCCTTAACTCCTGACCCAGCTATTCAGTCCCCAGAAAAAAAATTTATAATGATATTTTAAGGCACATAAATATATCCAGCATACAGCAAAGCAAGATTTACTTTGGCCTCCAATAAAAATACCCACTCAAGAAAACAAGCTGGAAGCACAAACCACAACGGAAAAATAATCCAGCAACCCAGGACAAGCCCAGATGTTAGAATCTGCAGAGGAGGGCAGTCCATTATTGCAGCTCTGTTCGCAGATCCAACGCATTCTGGAAAGACACAGAAGGCACACGAGGGCTGGAAATCAAAGGCTGTGTGAAAGCTGTAACGGCGGCAACAAAAACTTCTCTAGGTGGTAGAGAACGGCACTAAGATTTGTGAAGAGGAAGAAGTAAACTTGAAGATAATTGATTTGGAAGCTGTGTGAGATGAAAATAGAATACTTTTTTTTTTATTTTGTCATGAAAGATTGGGAGAAGGAATGGAAGAACCGGAAGATCCAGGAAAGGGCTGTAAAGTGTCCTCTCCAGGGGAAAGGATGTCCTTGTGATCCCCAGCTCTCACCAGCAGTGGCTGCAGCTGCCTGCTCTGGGCTTACACAGGAATGAATCAGTCAATGGCGAGACGGAGAGGTATTGGGTACCCGAGCAACGTCAAAAAGCGCAAGAGAACAAAGCCAACGTCCTAAGTACAGTTGAGGCTTCTGTGTAATTCCAAAATCTGTTTTTTTTTAAATAATTTCTTTATTGATTCTTTGGAAATTTTATATGATGAACCCCAATTCCATCCACTTCCCAGTCCCCCTACATCTTCCCTGCACCCCTGCCAAAAGTTATTTAAAAAAAAATCAAACCAAAACAAAAGCAAACAAGCAAATAAAAACAAGAGCAAAACAAAACCGTCTTCGCTTCTCCATCCTTTCTGCCTCTCCAACACCCCCTGCTTTGTCCTGCAGCCATTGGGAATGGTGTGTCACAAAATATACTCCTGTGTCCTGTCCCGTTTACTAGCAAACATTCATTGCAGTGAATCAGTGGTCTGACTCGAGGCCTCTGATTTCTGGTCCATCATCATCACTGAATCCTCCCCGGAACTCCTCTGGGATATCCTGCAGCCGCTCTGAGTCTTGGAGAAGCTGTGGGTATTGTTCCACACGACCAGTCCCTCCCCAAGCTCCAGCAGGTCCTACATGGGGTAGATGATAGGGTGGGTCAACCCACGGCCTGGCTGTGAACCTGGGCGATAGCTGAGCTGACCAGCCAGGGACACGGGGGCCAGCCCTCCTCAGGTGAGGGGGCAGAGCCAGCTCCCCCATATCCAGGCCATCAAGGTCAGTTCTCTCTGTGGTGAAGAGTGGGGCCGTTATCTCTCCTGATTACTGAAGCCAGCACTCCAGAGAGAGTCAGGACCAGCCCCTCCTGCTGCGGTGTCCAATGAGAGACAGGGCTAGCTCTCCCAGGGCCAATGAAGAGCAAGGCCTTTTGATGCCGTCATACACGGTTCCTTTGGTTCCCTGAGGCGACACAGGCCACAGGCACCTACACAGACACGGCCCTTGGTAGCAGCTCAAGTCTGAATGAATGGCATACTTTCAATGTTCCGATGACCATCAAGGTCACTGAACAACGTCCAAATTCAAGAGGGCAAGGAAATAAATGCCAGCCACCATATGGACACCTGATGTATCATACGAAGATGTGAGGGCAGAGGGATACATGACTTTATCACATTCTACTAAAGACTCAAGACCGATGATCAACCAGTAGGAAGGAGAGGAACTGAAGGGGAATATAAGACAAAAGATGTAAAAAGGAAACAACGCGTAAACAGAATGTGGGTAGACAGAGAAGAAGGGGGAGAGGGTGATGTGAGGAGCTGACTTCTAGACACCTTTGGGTGGCAGGTTTTCACAAAACACTTCCATTTGATGTTAGGTATTTACCTAAGTCTGGAGACTCTCTGGGGTTCTGCTGTGACTTCCCCACTTAGTCTTACTCTATATGCCGTGCGCGGCTTCTTGCATATACACCATGCTGTATCAAGCGATTCGTAAGGCCTTCCCTCCTTCTACAGCGTGAGGTTAAAGGTTGCTTGCTAACGATGAAGCAGTAACACCAGACGTGACTGAAAAGCATCGTAATATTCCTCACAGAGAATCAGAAAAGGTCCAGACCTGGAGTCACTACATAAAACACACAGTAGGAGATCAGAAGTTTGGGTGTGTGGGTAGAAAGAAGCGAAAAGATGAAAGAGAAACTTAATGGAATCATATTTGTATGTTAGCAAATTAGACCTAGAGATTCCCCATTAAATACAAGAAACTAAGATTAGATATTAATTTCCTCCCAAAACCTACTGAAAGGAATACAAGTACTATATTCCCAGAATAGCAGTAGGATGGGGGGAGAAGCGGTGTCAGCAGGTAACACCCACCATACTGTGAAAGACGAGCGACCACAAAGTGGTTGCTAACCTACAAAATGGACAAACATGGACGTGCTGCAGTAGAGGAGACGATGCGAGGAATACGCCTGCACTCTGGACTCCAGAAAGCCAAGTTTAGAAACAGGGCAGGGTCACACAAAAGCAGACTGTCCTTCCACGGCTGTCAGGGAGAATCTCAGCCTCAGACACCTGCCCACCTTCTTACCTACTCACGCAAGGTGACAACATGTAGGGAGGGAGGGAGGACCCCGGAGAGATAGAAGGTGATCAAAATAAGTTGTAAGAGGTGCTGAAAGGATAAAATATCACAAAATTAACAAAAATTCTCTTTCACCCAAGCAGAGGGAAGAAGGAAGGGCAGCTACAAAACAGGAATTAGAGCAACTCCTGTCTTCAAACCATCAGGGAAGCAGAAGGCTGGGGTCGGGCAGAAAAGCTCCATCTCTAATCCCCAGCTCGCATGAGTATGAGGAGTTAGAGAATCCAAGACTATTTCGAGCACTGAAAACTCAAGAGAAAATGATGCATTCAGAGTCTCAAATTTGGCAGAAGCCTAGTAAGAAGAAAATTTAAGAATGTCTTTGGAATGTGACAAAAAGCTATTTGTACCACCAAAAGAGAAAATAAAGAAACTAGGTCTTGTGGGTAATAGCGCAGCCCTTAGAAATTTCTTATGAGACTTGTCTATCTCTGTGACTCATGAGTTGCAAAATTTGGGGCACAGTGGCATTCCTGGAATCTCTCCATCGTGGAACACAAATGAGCACCCATTCAACATAGGTGAGAAATAAGTCATGGGCAGGAATTCTAACGAGCCACTTAAAAAATTAAACTTTAAACAGTTTAAAAGCTAATGGCTTATCTAAAACTTAGGAACCCAATTATTTCAAGATGCAGAAATATATGGGAATTAGTCCACCATCCATAAATGGATTCAGTGGTCACTGTTGTTAGAGAAATGACAGAAAATGATTGGGTCGGTTACTAACACACTTTGATATTAATGCTACCGGGATTTAAGCTTTACATCATCATATTGAGTTTAAGTTCAATGGAGACAACCAGCACAAGGTGGAGTGGTCATGGTTCTCAGCCTTCTTGGGTGTTGGTGGTGCAGAATAGAGAGAGACATCATCCTTCCTTGGGTGACATCAGTCCTGCTGCTTCCGTCCCACCATTGTGTGTGCTAACCCAATGACCACGATTCTCACATGGATGGAGCAATTCTGACTTCTCTGTTGCTCTCTCCTCTTCTGGGAATAACTCCTAATCTTGAGCTATCCAACACTCATACAACCTCAGCCGGAAATGCAAGAGCTCTTTCTCTCTTTGGAGCCATTCTGAGTGCTCTGTGGGCGCAGTTGGGATTTTCCTTCTCGATGAATCATTTTATATATTATTCTAAGGAGAACTTACCATCCTGCTGTACATTTCTGTTGCCATAGAGACTGTGTCCTTTGGCTCCAAAGCTCCACAGTCCAGAAGGTTTTCTAGAACACGGCAGGTCTTCGGTAAGGTTCTGGCAAGAGGATGACAGTCTCTTGACCATTATTTTTGTTCTTTTGAAACATATTGTAAATAAGACAATCGTCTTTTATTGCTTTTCATGAATTTCAATAAAAGCATCTCATTGGCCTTTAACTATAGAACTTTGTTTTATTTTAGAGAACTTTGTTTTATTGCTTTGAAATTTTCTTCGCTCTAAAGGCCTTCAAGTGGAGGTCTTGAATCAGCAAGCCAATGTATGCTAGAGCTATGATGTTAAGAAAGCAACCTCAGGTCTATATGTAAAACTGTTTGGATAATTAAGTATCATCACATCTGTTGCTCATTAATTATCATTTCACTAAGTGAAAGACTCTTCCCCATGAATAAAATAGAGAAAAGGAAGAAGTTATTAGACACCAACTTCAGGTCACCACATGCACATACATGTATGTGTATCTGCACATAGATGTGAACCGACTCACACATGCAAACATAGATGTTGCAGACACACACCACATAAAATCAAAAATTATTTCAAATTCATGATATACGTGATGCTTACACGTGCATACATGTTACGGAATGCCAAAGCGAAGCAAAGTAGCTAGTCCATTGCCTTACGCGTCCCTCTCTTTTATTTTTCAGTATCTAGTCTCTGTGATTTTCAAATGCACAATATTTTGTGGTTATCTGTAGCTACCGTGATGCACAGTAGATCTCCGTTCGTCATTCCTTCAAAGCATGAATGAAGAGGGCGAAGCTGGGAACATCATGTGACTATGACCATGGCCCCTGTAGACTTCAGGGAGCAGAAGGGTAGAGGCACAGGAACTGCTGAAGTCATGAGAGCGACGGTTTGGTTGGGGAGAGCAGGATAGAAGGAAATACTTCGCAGCAAAGGAGGGGAAGAATCATCTCTAAGTTTCTCAGCCGACAAAATTCTTTGGTGTGGGTTCTCACCAACGGATTTCACGCACCGGATTTGATTGTCGCCTTCGGTGGCCTGGCCACCTGGTTCAAGCCTGGCAGCTGTGGGCCGGAGGCAGCCCTAGATGACAGGGTTTCTTAAACTGAGCCGTGGAGGAGTGATTGCATGGTTTGCCTCCTCCACGTTATTTTATTATTACTGTTGGAGAATAAATATAGAAAGGAGAGAAAAGCCACTCTAGACTTTGAAAAGAAAGTCTAGCAATTTCTTTGTGGTATGTTTAGTCTCCTGCATTTGCTTCAACTTTATTTTAAGATTAAGGTCTATTGAGTATCTGTAAGTCTAAATTTTTTTTAAAAAAATGGAAATAATGCTGAGGTAAAGGATTTTTTTAATTAAATTCTTAAGTTTTGTACTTTTTCTATTGTCTAGTTCAACTTAAGTCTTCTCTTTAAGGTGCCAGAATAATTGTGTAAAAGTGATTGAATTAATATTTATAAATTAAACAATAATGTTGTGCTAAACCCTGATATATTATACACTATATGAATGTACATATTGATCTTGACTTATCGAAACAGAACAGCCAAAACATTCATCATCCCCACACATGATACCCAAACTACACTTAAGTCATTAAGAACCTGCGTTGGTCCTCCAAGTAGCTATAATTGACTTGGTTATCCTGCAATGCATTTCAATGACAGGGGAAGAGTCATGGTGAGATTTAGCATCATGTACCCATGTCTGCATTAAACCTGAAACTACCTCCTTCTCTTCGTTTCCATTCATTCATTATATTTACCCATTGTCACCTATCCACCAACATCCTCAAAGTTCCCTCGTGTTCTAATCAGTCCAGGCCCCTACAACCAAGGATAACAAACTATATAGAATTTTGAAAAGTTAAAACTCCATTTCTCATAGAACTGTAGACTTGGGATTCCCCACAGCAAAGTACCGGAGGAGCTGATGTCTGCTGGGAGCTCTCACTCACGGTCAGTATGAGGAGCACGCCATGCCTGGAAAATAATAAGCAGGAGGCAAGAAGCCATTGGTCTGAAAACTGCAACTCACTAAGATTTACTCCATCCAGAGAGCATCCTCCAAAGACGCTCCTCACGGTCGCCTTGTGGAAACTGAGATTTTTCTGTATATCACCTTTTGTTTATGGCTCACAATATAATTCTTAACCCAATGTTATATAACTGGGACAGTCCCAACTATTTTAAATAAAACAACCTGTGCAAATCAGATGTTTATATTTCGCCTTATTATTTAAAGCATACATCTAAGCAAGTTTTCAGAAATGGTATTTGGGACGGTTTGTTTTAACTGTCATCTTGACACAACCTAGAACCCCCTAATAAGAAAGTCTTAACAAGGGGCTGTCCACTTCAGGCTGGTTTGTGAGCTCCTCTGGGAGGGCTTGTCTTGTGTATGTTAACTGAGGCAGGAAGACTTTGTCATTGTGGGCGGCGCCATTCCCTGGGCTCAGATCCTGAGCGTATACTGAAGGAGGCGGTGAGTTGAGCACAAGTTCCGTTCACTGCGTTCGACCACGGATGGAAGTAGCTGTTCCAAGCCCTGCTGTGACATCCACGCTACGATGAACTATAACCCCGTAAGTGTGAACTGAAATAACTCCTTCAGTCCCCAGGCTGCCTTCATTGGGGTATTTTACCACAGCGCAGCAAATGAAATGAGAGCCGTCTTGAGGATGACCCTGGCGATTGTCCACGTCAAGACTGTTGACCACGTGAGCAAGACGTCGTAAACGTAGCTCTGAAATCCCAACTGACTCTAAAATCATTTTATGAAACATTTACTAAGCACCACTCTCTCACACTCTTCAACATGCAAATTATAAGATGTTTGGCGTCAGACTTTTAATAAAAATCTAAAATATTTATAACAGTTGCTAATGATTAATGAAGAACTCTTCGGAAGCCCATATGTTAAATATTCGCATAGTCCTCTAGTTTTCTACTCGGTACCAGATTCTGCTCGCCTTCGTTATAAAAATTAATTAATTTCACATAATAAATATATGGTGAAAATAATAAATCGAGTATGGCTGTCTTCTCCACTACCACCTGTTATATATTGATAGTCAGACAAACTTAAAATTTAAAATCATAAGACAAATGTGTACTTAGCACTGGCAGAAATACATGTTAAAAAGACGCTGCCTATTTTTGGGTCGCTATGAAAGTGGGACTACCATGAAGTGATAATGAAATTTTCCCTGGGAAATAATATGGTACGGAAAAGTCAAATGTCAGCAGTTCAGGTCTTCCTTTGCAGCTCCATGTGGCATTGGACGAAGTCAACAGGGAGAAAAACAGCACTATTAGGGACAAACCCCAAGGTTGACCCTTTCGCACTGGGAGAGAATACCTCTGAATTTTCAAAGGCTAGGGAACAAAACCAGTTTCGGCTGGCATCCCATAAAATATGCTCTCCAACTAGTAATTTTGAAAGCAAACCTTTTTCCTAGTGCAGGTGGAGAGCCAGTAAACAACACTGCTGTGGAGATCCAAACTCTGACTTTTGATAGTGATGTAGCATTCGGATCCGAAAGATGTCAATGGCAACACTCAAGCAAAATGCTTCTTCTAATTATCTTCATCTGCCCTGCTTATCTCATTTTTTTTTATTTCTTGTTAACAGAGAAAGGAAAGGGGGAAGGAACATATGTTACTTCTTATGCTAGCTCATTTAAGCATTTAATATTCACAATCAGACAGACAGTCGCTACAACCCCTTTTCTTGGTTGCTAATATTAGTACCCATGCCACCGCCCAGGCACAGGACTCGGATCGGCTGAGCTATGTATCCCCGTACGCCCTGCCAGGTACGGCTAAAGTTCAATAATTCACCAAAGATGTCTCGCTGTACCTATGCAGCAATCAGTGTCAACAGTCTTTGGGATCATAAAGTCCTCCCTCGACTCAGTTTAGCTGCCAAGAAATTAAAACATAAGCTAATATGCTAATGTCTTGGAAGTACTCTCTCCTCCTCTCTCTCTCTCTCTCTCTCTCTCCCTCTCTCTCTCTTCTCTCTCTTCTCTCTCTCTCTCTCTGTCTCTCTCTCTCTCGTGTGTGTGTGTGTGTGTGTGTGTGTGTGTGTGTGTGATCCTTTTCGATCTCAGGGGGATCTGAAATGGTTCAAAGAGCTCCCTTGCTGATTAGAGTTGGATTTGGTCCCCTTCACATAGACTCCTAATAGAAGTGACAGTTACACAAAGCAAATTTCTTCCTTACACCCAAAGATTGTTTGATCACCTCACAGTTCACAATGATTTCTGAAGTTACAGCCATCATGTGTTACAAGGAGATTAAATCAGAGTGGGAGAGAGAGAGAGAGAGAGAGAGAGAAGGAGGAGGAGGAGGAGGAGGAGGTTCCTTCAGCCTTTTCCAAAGGTCACAAATTCTACATCTACATACATGTCTCTGGTCAAAGGAGTTTTATCATCTGGCCATGCCTAAATACAGGCAGATGGGATAGGCTTTTATATCTCGTGGCCAAGCAAAAGTCAGATAAACGGTAAAAGTCACCATGGCTCCGGGGTAAATAAATATCTCAATCTGTAGTCCATGAGCCAACATACTTGGAAACTAAATATATATATATATATATATATATACAATGCTAAAACTTTACTGATCATCTTTGTATCTATATACGATTAGATCAACACTTTATATACAATTAGGTAAACTCTTATTCGAGCGATTTGCAAAGATAACTGTCATCATAATGCCAACTCTTAAGGGATAGCAGAGAAGGATGATCGCGACTTGGAGATTAGTAGGGGCAGCACAGTGAGTTCAAGGTGAGTCTAGTGAGAACTTGAATTGAAAAGAACTGGGATACTTTTGTCTCTTAAAACTCTGCCTCCTCACCCTCCAAACTCCTGCACGCATCTCCTCTAGAAAGTGTGTTGACCCAGATCCTACTCTGTCCTCACTGATCACAGCTTCTCGTTTGTGAAACCCATCATCCCATCCCTTCACACTGAGGAGCTACGCGTTGACTCATGCATGCTTGCCCACCGCAGACCGGGAAAGACATGAGACATAGGCAAGAAGATAAAGGCAGCTCAGAAGTGGCTCCGCTGAGATGAGGAACATCTCATTATAATTCTTCCGTGCTTGACAGTACTTTGGTCAGTTTTTTATTTTTATCCTCTCATTGTCAAGTATGCCCCAAGGTCAAGTCTTGTAAATGCCTGCTATAGAGGCCATGGGGAAAATGAGGCATTGACTTTATAAAGAAGGAAAGACGTCCAGCATATCATGGAATAAAATGGTTGGCAGGGAGAATTAAAATGAGATTATGCAGGAGGTCATCTAGTTCCTGATAATATAGATAGTAAACACATACACTGTTTGATTATAATGATTTCTTTTTTTTTGTAATGTTGCCTCAAAACACCCATCCCCCATTTCCCTTTGAAGCCACCATCAGTGAAAATCCCCTGTTGATCGGGAGCCCACACCTCCAGTCAGGTATCTACCTACAGCCCTGTCTGGAAGACTTGTGTCCCTGACCAGCTGACTCCCCCCACCCCCGCACTTAGATCACCCTCCAGCACCTTTTATAGGTCTTCTACCTGCACATTAAACATGGAGAGCTGTTTCCAATGGGTCCCAAGAGTAAGTATCTGACTCGCGACCTCCAAAGGGTCACAGCCCACAGGTTGAGAACCACAGCTCCAAACCTTTACTTACGCCCCCGTGACACCCTTTTGCAATGAATGTTCATGAACCGTTGCTACAGGCATCTCTATGTTTTTATCTACATATTCCTAAACACAACCTGTTGCTTTCATATAATAGTATTTGTATGAGTGCACACAGATACACTCATATAGACACAGAAAAACCCATATACACAGAGACAAGGAGATAGACACACACACACCACAAACATACAGAGAGACATAACACAGAGACATACAGATACATACACAGACATAAACACACAAAAAAACTTATATACAGAGAAACAGAGATGCATACAGATAGTCATACATAAATATACATACACAAGATACCACAAATTCTCTCTCTGTGCCTCTGTGTGTGTGTGTCTCTCTCTCTCCCCTCTCCCCTCTCCTCTCTCTCTCTCTCTCTCTCTCTCTCTCTCTCTCTCTCTCTCTCTCTCTCTCTCTCTCACACACACACACACACACACACCCAACCAAGGAAATAATAATCTGCTCTTAAATGCCTAAATTTAAAAACATGAAATTCCATCCCACTTAGCCTTCCCTTTGTGATTCATAAACCCAGTATGAAAGGTCAAAATCAGAGGGGAAGTGAGCCTTAAGTGTTAATTTTATTAACTTGACAAGCTCGATGACTAAGTCACCTTTCATTGGGTGGCTTTATAGATCGACATTTAGGTTACAGGTTGCCACAATAAAAAACAGCTATTAAGTTGATTAAGCTTCAACTTACTCTTGGGACCCATTGGAAACAGCTCTCCATGTTTAATGCGCAGGTAGAAGACCTATAAAAGGTGCTGGAGGGTGATCTAAGTGCGGGGGTAGGGGGAGTCAGCTGGTCAGGGACACAAGTCTTCCAGACAGGGCTGTAGGTAGATACCTGACTGGAGGTGTGAGCTCCCGATCAACAGGGGATTTTCACTGATGGTGGCTTCAAAGGGAAATGGGGGATGGGTGTTTTGAGGCAACATTACAAAAAAAGAAATCATTATAATATTAAGTTTCCAGACCATTCTTTACATCTTTCCTCATTTTTTGTTTATTTTTGAGATTGTAGTTTAATGGCAGCGTCTCTTTCTCCCCGTTCCTCCTTCTAAGCAAATGGTTCTCACCCCCCCAACACGGTGCCCCTTTGATACAGTTCCTCGTGGTGTGGTGACCCCCAAACCATCAAATTATTTCATTACTACTTTGTAATTTTGTTTCTGTTTTGAATATGTTATAATGTAAGTATCTGATTGCAGGGTATCTGACTCGCGACCTCCAAAGGGTCACAGCCCACAGGTTGAGAACCACAGCTCCAAACCTTTACTTACGCCCCCGTGACACCCTTTTGCAATGAATGTTCATGAACCGTTGCTCCAGGCATCTCTATGTTTTTATCTACATATTCCTAAACACAACCTGTTGCTTTCATATAATAGTATTTGTATGAATGTTTTCAGGGCTGACCAAACAAGAATGAGCTGAAGGTTTTTGCCTAGGAATAAGCAAGCTGAAAGAGTGTATTTAGCAATCTTGAGTATGTATAAAGGAATCTGAGGCTTAATCAAGATACATGTGGGTAAGCGTAGGAATGATCCCTTCCTGGCCTCAGCCTTCAAACCTGGGCTCAGAGGCAGGTCTCCTAAAGGCAACCAGTGTCTCAAGGGCTCCCTCTGTGTTCCCCTACCCTTCCCTGCAAAGCCATTTTTCCCCTATTCCTTTTCACATGGATGGCCTCACGTGGTCTATCTTCAGTTCTCGAAGACTGTGTGCTCCTGATCGGCTTCTTACTCCCTTCCCCTGGAGAGCGTGTTGCTCCCAGCCCCTTGTGTGACCCTCTGGGTTCTTTTCGTGTGTCATCATTGATTCCTTCCCTTTCAGGGAAGGTGTCTTCTATGTCTCGCGATGCTTTATGGCCCATCTTAGCAAGACATGACAGCAACCGCGCCGCGGTTCTGATGAGATATCCAAGTGGAAAAGTAAGACAGTCCTAACAAAAATGACTTAAACCCATACCATAAAGGATCAGGTTCTGAAATGAAATATCAAGAGGCCGGGAGATGGTTCTGATTGTCAGCACCTAAGGGGATGACCGAATGACACACACCGCTATAATCACAGGGCTGGGGAGCCGGAGACCAGCGGATCCCTGAAGCTTTCTGTTCAGTGGGTCTATTTGAATAGGAGATCCCCAGGTTCAGCAAAAGACATCTAGAAAATAAGACAGGACTGACTCGTGGGTATACTCAACCTTTGACTGCTGGTCTCCAAACACACACACACACACATACACACACACACACACACACACACACACACACACACACACACACAGCCAAAATGTTATGGCAGCAAAATATACGCAAAACCATCGTGAATCAGTAGCATTCTCAGAGTCTTTGAAATTGTGAGGTGAGCAACTTGAGGTATATTTCAAGCACTCTTGAGATTATGTGCTATTTATTAAACTGTGTTTCTATTGATTCTGTTGACATAGGCTAAGAACTTGGGGCACAACAGCCTCCTTTGCAGCCAGACTAAAATGCATCATGAAGAAGAAAGTTCGCAGATACATTATGGAGCATTTATGTATTTTACATTTGTTCAATAGCATCAGTTTTGAGGCACAAAGTACAGCAGGCCTGGAGTTTATTGTCAGTTAGAATAGAGGTGTGGGTAATAACAGACTGGGCCGTAAAAAGTGGAGTCATAGAGGCCATAAAACGACAGAACAGCCCCGTAGGGGGAGGGGAGGAGCTCTTACTTGCCTTAGATAAGCAGTGTGGAAGGAAAGAGATGTTTTAAAAGGATCCTCCCAGTGTAATAGCGTTGGGGTAAAGAGCGAGGGAACACGGGGACCTTCTGTTTAACGATAGTGGGGCGCATTCAGCTGCTGGTCAATCATGAGATGCCAACTCAAAAGCCGTGGGCGGCAGAAAGACTAAGAAGGCTGAGCACCGTGATCGCGGCAGCCTCATGGGGGAGGGGGGCATGATGTCGGTCTCAGTGAAGCTTGGACCATTTTACTCGCCATCCAGGGAGGGACTCATTGGGTCTCTACCTCCAGAGATTTGTCTAGAGGCGTTTTAGATGCCAGTTATGGAGGAAAAGATTGGGGCGGGAGGTGATCACATCCATAAAGGAATAGGCACGTAGACTTAAACCTTAAAGTCTTGGTAAATGTACGTCTCTGCTGATTGGTAGAAGAGGTGAGATCGTAAAATTGGTAACATGTGTGAACTTTCTGTAAGGAAAAGACGTGGTACCATAGCAGAAATCAGAGAAGGAGACACAGGGCTAAGGTTAGGGAGAAATTGGGGGTCTTTTATTTTATTTTATTTTTATTTTATTTTATTGGTTTTTGAGACACGGCTTCTCTGTAGCTTTGGAACCTGTTCTGGAGCTAGCTCTTGTAGACCAGGCTGGTCTCAAACTCACAGAGATCCGCCCACTTCTGCATACAAGCAGTAGGGATAAATCCTGGTCTTCCTGCCAGTGGCCCCGGCAGTCTGCCCCAGCCATACAACTGTCACACACATTCAGAGGACTAGTTTGATTTTATGCTGGTTCCCTTGCTGTCAGGCCAGAGTTGGTGAGCTCCCATTAGCTCAGGTCAGCTGTTTCTGTGGGTGTCCCCATCATCTTGACCGCTTTGCTCATGTTCTCATTCCTCCCACTCTTCGACTGGATTTTGGGAGCTCAGCCCAGGGCTCCGCTGTGGATCTCTGCATCTGCTTCCATCAGTTGCTGGATGAAGGTTCTATAATGATATTTAAGATACTCATCAATCTGAGAACAGGGCAAAGTCAATTCAAGTATCCTCTCCACTATCGCTTAGGGTCTTAGCTGGGGTCATCCTTCTGGATTCTTGAGAATTTCTCTAGTGTCAGGTTAAGCAAACTTTGGAAAAATAAAAATATTGAATTCTTCTTATTTATTGCGCTCAACATGTTTACTTTTAAATTTTGAATAGCAGGAAATTGCTGGATTTCCTGGAGATTTTGAATAGTGCATAGCTAACATCAACATTTAATGAAACTAAATAATCAAGAAAAAATGACTCTAAAAACTTAACAACCTGGGAAGGTACCAGCTTATTGTGTAATTATTACACAGTCATCACCTTGTAACTCTACAAGACTGATTCAGGATTATTTCATTTTAGAGAAAAAAAAAGCAAAATTATGCATGTGCTTCTTGACAATGGTTTTTTCAATTGTCCTTTCTGCTTTACACTGGTATGTATGTAAACGGAAGTTTCTGTCCTGCCTGGTCCTGCAGCCGTTCAGTCTCAAAGAAACACGCAAAGGCTTATATTAATTATAAACGGTTGGCCTGTTAGCTCAGGCTTATTATTGGCTAGCTCTTGCAACTTAAATCAACCCATAATGCTTGTCTATGTTTAGCCACATGGCTTGGTACCTCTTATCAGTGAGGTATTCTCATCTTGCTTCCTCTGTGTCTGGCTGGTGACTGCATCTCTGCCTTTTCTCTTCCCAGAATTCTCTTCATCTGGTTGCTCCACCCATACTTTCCTGCCTGGCTACTGGTTAATTGGTGCTTTACTAAACCAATATGAGTGACAAATCTTTACAGGGTGCAAAAGCATTATCCCACAACATGTGTGCTTTTGTGACTAAAACCTAGGAAGTCTGAATCAGGTTATGCTGATATGATCAGTTTCCTATACCTCAGTCGTGTGATTGTTCACAATAAAATGCCTTTATTAATCAAAAACTCAGGAAAAGCTAGATTTAGATTTTTTTTGAGAACTCATAACTCAAACCTGCAAAATTTCTTATCCTTTATTTCCTTTCTCACTATTTACCTCTTCATTAAATATTGATTTAGCATATAATCCCACAAACCACTGGGAAGGAGTGAAATGAGACTACAGACTAAATTGACCTTATTATGTTTCCTCAGAATGACAATGGCAAATCACCGGCACCAAAAGACGTGAATTTTCCTAAAGGAAATAAAGAGAAGAAAAGGATGCTCAGAAGACAGAGGGTGTGTACTAGACCTTAACTAAGTACGTGTGTGTGCAGAGGAAAAGGCACAGGAGCCTGAGATGAAATGAGAGTCACTAGACGTAGTCTGTTTGACTGACTTTCAGGGAAACAGCAAAGAAACAAAAGATCAAAGTCAGAAGCTGCAAAGGTAGATAGCTATGGTGATATTTATATTTGACATTTTAAACATTTTAATGTATGTGATGTCTTCTACTTTCGGTTTTCTCGGCTATGGTACTTAATGGTGGTGGTGGCTGTGTGTGTGTGTGTGTGTGTGTGTGTGTGTGTGTGTGTGTGTGTTACCAGGAGCCTGCGTACGTATGTTTTAAGGTACATGATCGTTTCTTTTCCTGTAGGGCCTTTGCTCCGTCTCCAAAGACACCGAGAGGTCATCCATCCGTGTCTAAGCTAAAATGACAAGACATGTTTTCTTTGATTTATTAGTAAACAACTAAATAGCAACATTAAGCTTTTAGGAAAAGATTAACAACACTGCAGCGTGGTACCTGTCAGGGTAATTTAAGTAAGAGCTGTTAAAAATGTTCATCTTTCATACCGGAGCCTTCTCCAGCCTGCCTAATGGATGGGGAGGCGCAGCACACCTTTGGATCTGGGGCACTGGGCTGATGGCGGTGTGGGATGCTTTGGGGACAGATTGTTAAAAACCGGTTCAATCCTGACCGCAAACCATTTCGCGTGAAGTTTTTCTTCGCTCAGGATCCTAAATCTCTATGGCATTCGAGACCAAATTTAGTCAATGAAGCCGAGGGCTATTCACCCGGTTTCCCAGCATTACTCAGTTACTCTCTCAGAAGAAAACCGCCCATCTCTAAACAGATGCTAACTCCTACGTACTCAATAGCAGCCAAATACAGAAATATGGCAGCCAGGAGGATTGTTTGGAATCGTGAAAATAGTACTTCTTTATGCCTTCCGAGGGGGGACGGGATTAATACAATTACATTCTTTCAGAAAGCGAAAAACATTTGCGTGAAGAAGCTCCCTGCCTTTGAGTTATCTCATTTTATTCAATGACACAAAACACCTTCCAGAGAGTAGAAATCAGTCCCGCTGCCCACGGGGACAGAGGGATCATCTGGAGATGTTTAGCTGATCCAGAGGCTAAGTCTCAAGCCTCAAGCCTGATTCACATTCTATAAAAACCCGGATAAATGTGATCATTTCATTAAACATTTCTTTAGCTCTCTGATGAGAGAGTCGAGCAGCATGTGGGGTCTAAGTCACAAATGCTTGCATCTCACCCAATCCAGTGACATAAACACAGATTGAGGATGTCCATTTGGTCAGCTTGTTTCTTTCTGTGAAGCCCCACGGTGATGCGGAAATATCTCACAAATTCCAGTTACCTTTACAGATACAACCCAAGTTTCTTAATCTGAAAAGAATTGAAAACGTACTAATTCCTAGCAGACCTAACTAGACCCTAAAGTTATTAATATTTATAAACTGGCTGTCACTGAGCTAAAGACATAACCAGGAGTTCAAGCAAAAGAGAAAAAAAAACATCCTACTGCAGTCTGGTGATTGGAACACCAACAAATACAAAGTGTGTCTTTTTAAAATTAAATTTGGAAGGCTTATATGCTTATGTTATAGCATGGAATAAAATCTCCGGAAGGCTAAGTTATTTACGGAGTGTCTAGCCCTAAATAAAATATATTTAGACATCCAATGGGTGAGCATGCCCAGATACCAGAATAATGTGTAGGAGAGAAACCATGGCAGAGGGTGCCACTGGCTGTCCTAGTGGTGGCCCTTGGGAATGAGCCCTGGCAGATGGACAAAGCCACCATCACGATGCAGAAAAACTACCACCCTAACTAGTCGTGAAGCAATGAGAGGAATGTCTTACTAGCACCTAATCCAGGTAAATTAGGTGGCCCTTCCGGTGTGTTATGTGTAGCAGACAGTGCCATCATGTGTCTGTAGAGAACCCAGGGAGAGCAGGAGAGAGAGCCTGTCATGGTCATCTGTATCCACACAGACCAAGAGACTGAAAAGAATCTGCACTCGGGAACATGGATTTTGACAGATCTAACCAAGCACCAAAGAACAAATCATAAAGGTATGAACATCTGTATACACACAATTGCATGAAACCACACTTCAAGTATAATTTTGACTCAAGATATTACTGGACATGAAGAGTCCCATTGGCTTAGTGTATAATTTTTATTATCTATTTGAAATTTATATATTTATAGTCTGATATGTATCATATGTCACCTGTTATTAAAGATAGAAACATATATAAAGATAATCAGATAAAAACAGTGACATTTATCGGGTGATTACATTCTAAAGAGTTTCCTGGGAAGGGTCATAATAAATTCAAATGCACGGTGTCCCCTGTGAATTTGGTATCAGAACACACACCCAAGATGATCCAGTGACAGCAAAAGGGAATTTACTTTGAGTCACAGTTTTGGAGAGTCAGCCCCGTTGCTCTGAAGCCTGTGAGGAGGCAGCTCAGCATGGTAGAAGGGTGGACAAAAATCTCAGACCTCAGGGCCAGGATGCACGGGGAAAGTCTGGTCCCATGATCTCCTTCGCGGCTACGGCTCCTGTCAGCAGAAAGAGCTCCTTGCAGGCTCCACCTGTGAACCTTCCCACCACTTTGTAACACCACTGATCTGGTAACTAGTCTTTAACACCCAGGTCTTCCTAATCTTAGTCCGAGCAAATAAAAGAGATCAGGATGTATCCATTCGAATCTGCAGCAGTGACTTCTGGGAAATTCCATTCGTGTTTGTTTGTTTGTTGTTTTACAACGTGTGTGTGTGTGTGTGTGTGTGTGTGTGTGTACATTTGTGTATTTGTGATTACATGTGTGGGTATGAGTACCAGTGCCATGACACATCTGGGATTCAGAGCATGGTTCATGGAGTCAGTTTTCTCCTTTCACATAGGTGGGTTCTGGAGATGGAACTCAGACCATCCGCCTTGTGCCACAAGTGCTCTCTTCTCATTGGCCCAAATTCTTGCTCTTAAGGGGAGACCGTTAAACACAGGGAAAGAAAAAGATGAGCATCTAGGACAGGTCATCTGCTGCTGCTTCCGCAGCTCCAGCGAATGGCTTCATCGTTCTTCTCAGACCCAGACATTTCTACAGGTGAAATAACTACTCACGAATCGTATTCTGAAGAAAAAAAGAGGACAGATAAGGAAAATGGAGAGAAGCAGAAAGATAAACAGAAAGAAAGACAGAAATACCATTGAAATGAAAGGGAGAGAGAGCGAAAAAGGAAGGAAGGAAGGAAGGAAGGAAGGAAGGAAGGAGAAAGGAAGGGAGGTAGGAAGGAAGGATGGGAGGAAGGGAAGGAAGGAGGGAGAGAGAAAAAGAAGGAAGGAAGAAAGGAAGGAAGAGGGAAGGGAAGGAGGAAGGAAGGAAGGAAGGAAGGAAGGAAGGAAGGAAGGAAGTGCAGAGAGCAGAGATCAAGCAACACAGGCAATACTGGCCCAGTCCTCAGTACCACAAGCTGCTGCTGCTGGTCCCTCTGCGGAACTTGTGAGATGCCCCCAGAACACGGGCAGTCTGGATGCTCATGGCCTCCTCCACTTCTCTATTCAGCAGCTCCACTCACCTCTTCCCAGGCACCAGAAAATCCCTATGCACACTCTCTGTTCCCTGTGCCACAGGAATGAGCTAAAGGCCACAGCTTCCCTTACAAAAGAGATGGGGAAACAAAGACATCGAGAATAATTTATAAGGAGCTGGTTACATCCTTAAATGGCAGAAGCTGTAATGTGTGACCTGTTCCCGAAACACAGAGGAAGCACGCAGCACAGACTCGGCAAAGGAACATGGTCTTGTTCACCAGGGAGGCTCTTTGATAGCAGCTATGACGCAGGGCAGGGGACAGATGTGGTGCAGATGTGGTCAGAGATTTTCCAAATGGATTTAACAGAAGATTTGATTATTGGGTTACTAGTCAGTGGAAAATAGCATCATCTGTAGTACAAGCATCGGGGAATCTTTCTAAGGCTGCGAGACCCCACGTTATCTGGTCTCTAGACTTGGGGTCTTCATGTTTGTTCACCTTGTCTTTGCGAGTTCCAGCTGGATGACCACACACCTCAGGAACGGCCTTTACTTTGGGAGAGCACCCCACTCTCAACCCCTTCTTTTAAAGCTACCTCAGCTGTCTCAGTTAGGGTTTCTATGGCTGTGAAGAGACAGCATGACCATAGCAACTCTTCCAAAGCTGATCCTTAAACCGGGGCTGGCTTACAGTTCAGAGGTGCGTTTCGTTATCATCACGGTAGGAAGCATGGTGGCATGCAGACAGACATGTTGCCGGAGGAGGAGGAGCTGAGGGTTCTGCATCTTGATCTGCAGGCAATAGGAAGTGAACTGTGTTCCATACGGGGCATAGATTTAGCACAGGAGACCTCAAAGCCAACCTCCACCGTGACACACTTCCTCCAACAAGGACTTCTCCATCAAAGTCACCCCTCCTAATAGTGCCACTCACTGTGGGGGGGGGGGGCATTTTATTTCAAACCACCATGTCAACTGTTGCTATACAAAGTACCTTTTTCTTTTCATTTTATGAAGGTTAAAAATACTTCAATACTTTCGCATTGCCTACTAAGCTTTTCAATGTGACAATCTACACAATGGTCCCAAGTTGTCATCCCGGAGCCATGGCTCATTATTCTGTCTTTATTTACACTCAATCCCCTCCCCCCAAAATAGACTTACCATGACATCGCTATGGGATTCTTTTGAAGACCAGGTTATCCCATCTTCTGGCTTTAAGTCACCACATCCAGCAAACAGCACTGGGCCCCAGAATACCCTAGCTAGCACTGAGCTTTTAAAAAGGACATACTGTGTTTACTTATTTGCTTATTTTTGTGGGGAGTGTGCCATAGCAAGTATGTAAGACCAGAGGACAGTGTGCAAGAGTTGGCTCTCTCCTTATACCATGTGGGTCCCAGGGATAGATCTCAGGTTGTCAGACTTGGTAGCAATTGTCCCTACACCTACTAATCCACCCTGAAGGCCCCCAGCTCTAAGCTAGCCATACCTTGACTCAGAATAGCCCCTAAAGCAGGCCTTCTCAGCTTGTGGGTCATGACCCATTTGGGGGTTGAACAGGGGCCCCATATCAGATATCCTGCATATCAGGTATTTACATTAAGATTCATAACAGTAGCAAAGTTGCAAAAGTAACAATGAAAAGAATTTTACGGTTGGGTCACCATAACACCGGGATCTGTATTAAAGTGTCACAACACAACAAAGGTTGATAAGCATGCCTTAGAGTAAGATCTTTTGAAAAATTGAAATCTATGCTCATAATCTCGGTAAAACTCGAGGTCAAGCTGAGGTCATGGTCCTGTAAAAGTGTGGCATTCCGCAGCCCAAAGGCTGCTACGGCACCTCCTGGTTTTGTGCCTCATTCTTCCTCTGGTCACAAAGTTCTAATCTTTACCGGCATCCCTGCAAAGCTTATGAATTATTGTATCCATAAAAGGCACACTCTCAGATCTTTGGGGGGTCAAATGTCACAAGCTGTTAACGTTTTAGAGAAAGGTGGGGGGGAATGCTCCTCAAACAGTGGTGTCCACTTTCTAGTCCATCTTTACAGGGTGTGAACAGAGCACAGAGCCCCCCACCTCCCAAATCCCCCACCCTTCACCCCTACCCCCCCCACACACACTCCCCGGGAATGCTGTGTTTACAGAGCTGCTGTGTAGCCTGGGGAAATAGGAGTCTCCCTCACCGTGACTGCACCCAGTTCGCGAGCTTCCAGCAAGGGGGGCTGGAGGTTAAAATACACAGACACACACAGACAGAGAGACAACCACACGGGTCATCCTTGAATTCCCCAAGAATGCCCCCTTTATTGTGTTCAGGGGCAGATTATATAGAGATAGCCACGCCCCAGCCAAACTCACCAGAAACCACTCTCCTGCCATTAGGAACTCCTGAAGGTCTAGTGCTCAGAGCAGCTGTAGGCACTCAGATCAGGGGAAAACAAGAAATTCAGGATCTGGGGTCTCACTGCTCCTAACAACTGCTCCCAGTGAAGTGTAGATCTCTGGCCACTGTGACTTTACCACGCTTAGAAATCTCTCTTGCTTAAACACGGATCCACCTGCCTGTTGCTCCCTTCTGAGAAAACGCTTCCTTTCCATAAGCCTCTCTTATGTTATAACCGTGCACCTAATGGGATGAAAGGGGAAAGCTTATTCCGCGGCTTTAAATTCACTTAGAGTAACTAGTGAGCCTGTGTTCAGCTGCTTAGGAACCGAAGGTAACTGGGAAAATTGCATTCCCAAGCCTCTCCACCTGCTGCTAGTGAGGTATAATTATTGTTATTAGGGATTAGTCACTGAGTAGATGCCTTCTAATTAACAGACGCTTTTCAAAGGGACCTGAGAAAATGCCACTGAAGAGTAACGAATACCACGCCCCCTGTCCATTTATTTATCTTGCTGTGTTTAAACGTATTGATTTTAATAATCATCGGCGTAACTTAATTCTTATTTGCTATACTTCAAAATAAAGTACAAGCAGGGCTGAACGGCGGCCCCAGGGATCTCAGTTATAGTCAGGCTTGTGTGAAATCAAGCTGGCTCGTAGGACCTCTGCCCAGGATGTCAAAGGATTCTATGTCCTCCTCCGTGGTGGGACTGTCTGTTCACCAGTGGTGTTGATGAGGGAAGAGTAGCCCTACTTCTTCAGCGGAGACAAGCTAAAAAGTCCGACTTCTGGAGAGGCAGATGCGCGGAACTGTGCCGCTATCGACAGAGCCCTAACATGGTGCCCATTTGTGAGCACTGACGAAGTGGGCAGGGGTTGCGAAAGTTGTGTCCCTAGTCCACGCACACTTTCACTGAACAAAATAAACGACTTAAAAGATAGATTTTGGTCACTACCTACCAAATCACATTTGTCCTTTGAGAGATAAAGCACCATCTGTTGCACGGACACGTCAGACACAGGGCTGTGAGCTCGACATCAAGGCAAGCACAAGTCTAGCGTGTGTGAAAATAGTCCAACTCAAACCTAGTCTGCCTTGGAATTTCGATACAAAGGAATTAAGGGGCTTAAATAGCTGAGTGGGCAAAAAAGACAAAACGTCAGAGGGCAGACAGAAAATCTGCATCCTGGGGTCAGGTTTTCTGAGTTGGGTTGGTGGTGCCTCCATTTTTAAACAAGCTAATTTTGTGTCTTCACCTCCTATGAAAAGGGACCAAAGGAGTTGTTCTCACACGCCTAGTAAGAGGCTAGGGAATCAGAATTTGTAAAAAAATAAAAAAAAAAAGACTGAAAACGGTCCCTAAAATACAATGAAAACTTGATAAATGCTGTTCAGATCGGCCTCTGACAAGATTATGAAGTAAATGGCTACCTAGAGATACTAGAGATAAACCTATTCCTATTTTTTGTTTAGGTGGTTTTTTTTTTTTTTTTACTTTCTCCTTTGGTTTTTGTTCTGGTCTTTTCATATTTCTCCTTAGACTTCCTGCTGGTGACATCACCAGACTGTCCGACTCATTGCTTCTCCTCTGGTCATCAACGGGGGCAGATGCAATGCAGACCCTGCCCCATACTCTAGTTCTGTCTCTTCCCATTTCAATTACCCGTTCCCAGGGATATTCTCAGGTGAGTGTTAGCCCTCTGAGGACTCGCATGCATCTCTTCCAGCTCTACATTCAGGGCAAGCATGTCCAAATTACATAACAGCTCTACACCAGCTTGAGGTTAGGCTTCCCGCCTCAGGGGCAAAGCCATCTCTACCTGAGTCATTCATCTCATTGATTTTTCCTTATCTTCTCCAGTTCCTCAAAGGATGTAAGGGCTGGAATTTTTCTCCTTTACATAGTAGGGACTCCCTGACATCCTATCCTTGGGTCAGGCTACACATAGTTTACAATAATATGGCATATCAGATGACAAAGCTGTAGAACGTAAAAACCACAAGCCAACATATTCAAGAACATATTGGTTTTTCGAGACAGGGTTTCTCTGTGGTTTTGAAGCCCGTCCTGGAACTAGCTCTTGTAGACCAGGCTGGTCTCGAACTCACAGAGATCCGCCTGCCTCTGCCTCCAGTGCTGGGATTAAAGGCGTGTGCCACCACCACCCGGCTCATATTGGTTTATTAAACCTATTCTATTTGAAAAGATAGCATCTTCTTAGGCTCTAATTTTATTTTTCTAAAAGGGATCAAAAGGAAATTGATACAAATGTATCTCTTTTTCATTGTAATTTTTTTTATCTATTCTGTATTTTCAAATTTTCAGTGAACTTTCCGTGTGGTATCTTATTTCCACCTAGAAAGAAGGCTGTAGAAGAAAGAAATTGGCAATTAACAGTTCTAGTTTTATACAACAAAGCTTAGAAAGTTAATGTCCCAGGGCACAAGCACTGAGTGACAAGGCTATAACACAGAGTTTGTTTGTTTGTTTGTATTTTTTTAATCACAGCTCAGGTCCCTTTAGTCCATGATACACATCTTCTACCCACGTCTTCCCTTGCTCACCTCGTCTGTGGATTTGCATAGGACCTCAAGCACCACACGATAGGGAAGAAACTTTACACAGCCTCTTTAAAACTTGGTCATAAACAGACGAAGAAGATTCTACTTTAAATTGGTGGTAAACTTTCTGAAAGAAAATAATCATCAAAGCAAGCACCTTGTGACCTTTGCATCTACCTAGACTTGATTCAAATAAATGCAATTAATCAAACATCTAGTTAATTTTATGGTCAGATTTATGATGTTGATGTTATCAAAACATCAACCAAAACCTGCTAGCAAAGTAGTTATGAAGCACACACACACACACACACACACACACACACACGTAAGTTAAGCAAGCAAATATATTTTAATTTTTTAACAAAGTAGTTGTGAAGGAAGTGAGAAAGCACCCCTCTTATTTCTCTTATATCTCTTTTCCTTTTGCTTAATAATTCTAGTCCTCATGCTCACACCTGGGACATATGAGCTTTGTTGAGGCTGGTCTTCAACAAAATATATAGTTACTTTAAAAAAAAAAATCCTGATCTATTTGGGAGATTATCCACACTGTTTCTAGCTCCATTTTAAAGAGAACTTCTTATTTATGAACCATCTATTCCTCACTGAAAACACTTATAAAGGCTGTATTCTTTCACAGAAGTGGAAACCTCTCCAAATGATTTTGGAAAACTCTAAATCATCTCAAATACAAAGCATCCCAGTGCCTCACCACAGCATTTCAGCAGGCAGACTCCAGGAGGTCGCTGGTCAATCAGATAACTGAGCATTGGTTTCCGTGAGATCCTGTCTGAGAAGAGGGTGGATGAAAGATACCCAGTTTCCACCTTTATCCTCTTTCCCCCTGAGACTTTACACCACTCTGCAATAATTTAAACGCCTGTGACACAGACTAGTTACTCTTCTAACAAAACAAAAATAGGTTTAGTCTTGGTCAACATAAGCTCTCTGTGACGATACATACTGCTGTCCTTTCTCACTGCATAAAATGACAAATGACTATTTCAGAATCATTGATGATTATAGGTAAAAAGATAACAGATAGAATTATGATAGCACTGTTAAGTATGAAATATTCAAATCAATTGATTATTAACAACATTGAAGTCCAACTGGGGCACTATGTGTTATCGGCATATATAGTTAATGCCAACCAGATCAGTTCAGCGTGGCTTATCTAAGCACTTAAATTAAATTTGGTGTCAATTTCATTACTGAGAGATTACGTTTCTTATAGATTCTTCGTTGTTTCTGTGTCACTTTTTAATCTAAGAATCTGGATGCAACTCAGGACTTCTCAGGTTTAAAAAAATGAAAGATATATATATATATATATATAAATTCTCTCTTTAAGAAGACCATTTTATTTACCTCCTTTTTTTTATTGCAGCAAGAACAGTGAGTGATGTTGCTTTTAAGGAAAGAAGAACACGCACTGCGGATCAGCTTCCCACTGCAAAACTTCATAGCCTCTGTCAAGGAAAGCTAGAGCATGCAGAACCACTGAAATCTCACAGCAGAACAATGACTTCCCCTTTCTCGCAGGTGCTGACACGGAACCCTGGGGTGGACTTGAAAGCTGCCTCAAGCGAGCTTGGTAGCTCCAAGTTAAGGTTAAAGAACGAATGGAGCATAGCAGCCCAGCCCTGTGTGGCGAGCAGAAAGTCTGAAATCCATCGGCTTGAGAATTCGCTCCCACCCGGCACTTCCCACCACCAAATGAAACTGGATTCCCTCTCTGGCGGATACCTTTTCTAGTTATTGATTATATTGGTGTATTAGCCCTCATTATGTTCACTTCATTTTTTATAAGGCAAATCATCATCGTTTGGTCGTCTACGGTTTTCATAACTCGAAACAGCTAGGAAAAGTTTTTGAAATTAGCTTTATGAGAGTCACCTAAATAGAACGGTTCGCTAGAGATTGAAAGTGTGTCCTCTTGAAAAATAGACTTTAGACGTGTCTCTTTTGTTCAGATAGCAGACAGTGGGGTACCAGGCATAGGAAAATGTGATTTGTGGGGGTGTCATGGAAAACATAGGAGAGGTGGCTGGAGGGTGGACCTCGAGTAAGCCACTGGGGGGAAGTCTGTGAATCTAGAAGAGGCGAATGGTAGCGTGCGCATGCGCTGTAGGAGGACGCCCATATCAGCGCCCTAGGAGGGCGCACAGCGTTCTTCTATAGTCTAGCAAACCCTGCTTGAACAGAACGTACCCATTGGTTCAAACCAGGCACTTGGCTCTGATTTAGCACCCAGAGTGGCTACCTAAAACCAAATCACAGTGCCATCACCACTATGAACGTTGCTGACTACCAAGACACCAAAACTACCACAATCGATATGCTCTCGATGGTAACTGGAAAAAGAATTGCTCATCACTGGAAAAACCGAGTCTAACTTTGACAGTCATTGGCTTTTTGACATTAGAGAAACTTATAAGGCAGTGTTTGTTTTACAGTGAGGCCACACAGTCTCTTGTTTAGAAGAAAACACTAGAGTGTGACTATCTATTTTAGGGCAAAAGAAGACATATTAATAGTCAGATTAGCCATAATTCTTTCTCCTTATGAAGGCTCTCAAAGTACAAAAAGTTTTTTCTAAGCTTTGATTCAAACATTTTGGCAGGGTACAAGAAGTTTGTAGGAGGATAATTTTGATTACTGCCATTCTGGCCAAAACTAGCAGGCAGATTATTTACATCTGAGACATCAAATTTACCACATCAACCTGACTGATGGAAGGGGGTCCTCTCTCATTTTAAATTTAATTCATCTGCTATCAATTGAAAATTGTCCTGTTTCTTATTTAAAACTGTCTCCTTTGCAAGAAAATCCATGCTTGTGGTTTTGAAAGACTCCACTCTTAAAAAGCTGCAGGAATTAGGCTTCCATTCCCACAGGGCAGCAGAAGGTTATCTTCCAGAAGCAGTTGAGATAGGACTTGTCCCTGAGGAGGCTGTACCCAAGGCACTTGATTCAGATAGACAGTTTGGATCTTTAGAACACATAAATTTGCCAATTGCAACCTTTTGTATAGTAGTTATAACCATGTTGGCAGTATGAGCAAGGCTGGGTCTAAGCAGGCATCAGTTTAACAGTGCAGGGTTCTGGATACAGGTCCCGTTGGAATCATTGTCACAGGGTCAAGTTTCCAGTCCTCCCCTCCTCCACGTATCCAGTATAGTAGATAAAATTACGACTCTTTCCTGCTTTGAAACCAATGAAACAAGCCCATGGAGGCCCACTCCATGCGCTAAGCAAGGAAGAACTTTTCTTATTGCCATTTTCCTGTCTTGTTCAATCTTCTTCCCGGAAGGCAGCGTCTCCAAGGTTGTGCTCAGGGATTTCACGGAGAACACATGGAAAGGCTAGGTCCTAACAGTCTGCCGTGGAAATCGCCATACTCCACGTATCTGATCTCTTGGACATAAATAAGCCTAATCACTTCAGAGGCCACACCTCTTGGAAATAGCCTCCCTGCATGAACGATAATTCGTTTCACAACATCTTTTCTTCAAAGACCCGAATTCCACCCGTTCTTCCGCCACCCTCGTCTCTACAACCACAACAGACCTGGTCCGTTCTCTAGTGGCTCATTCTCAGAGCTCAGAAGGGATGCCCAGGAGGTTTAGAAGTGATTGACTGTGGCTCTCAACTAGACAAGCCCTCTGCAGAGCCTGCCGCAGATGTCCTGAGTGAGCCAATCCAGGCAGCGTGCGAGTTGGTTGAAGGAAGCACAAAGAACGACTTGCGTGCTCGCGATCTGCAAGTCCTCTCTGGGAACCCCGGACCGCATTTGTGGTCTTCGGCAGTTGACCCTAAAGACTGTGAGCAGACTGAGGTCCTGAAATCCACACCTGCGCCTGCCGTTCCAGCACAGGGCTGAATGAATGGCAGAGCTAACAGAGCGAGCTAACAGAGCGAGCTAAAGACGGGTTCCTGCTTCTTGAGCTCCCCGCTGGAGGCCACTTCTGCACCTGTAGGATGTCACAGCGTGCGCTACATTTGTGTGTCTAGAGAGTCCCCTGGTTGCGAAATATAGTCAATGGAAGGAACGTGCAGCCATTGGAACAATTCTTAAAGATAAATAATAGATTCAAGGGGGGAGGGAGCGTTTACTGTGACAATGAGTATCAGCCCACTGAAACACAATAGAGGTGAAGACCTGGACCTGACGCCTGCATGCATGGCACATATTTCCCCACACAGGCACACATGCGTGCAATTTTTAACTAAGAGTAATATTTTTCATTATCACAGTTGATTCTAATACGGTTAATGATTTTAAAAATAATATCCAAATAGATCCCTTTGGTTGAAATTGCCCACAAATATTCAGATTTGTGTTTGGATGTGAGGATGGGGAGATCCCATTTTACATCAGATGGAATGGAGGAAACCATGTAGGTCTGACAATACTTATTTCTGCCATTTATTCTTCCGTTTGGAAAGAGTATGTGAGATGTAAAAATAGAAATTATTTTTAAATACCAAGAAAAATTGAGTCCCTTCGGAAGATTGTACATTTTATAGATTTGTTTAACTTAGAATAGGTTCTCGAACGACTGAAAAACCAGGGTCACTTTGTTTTTGCCATTCCCAGAGGGAACGCAAGCCTCAAACTTTTGAAACTCTTTTGGAAGTTTGCATCAAACCCAAAATAAAACCAAGGCAAAGAGAGAGACTCAGAGGCATCCTAATACAGAAAACCGCAGTGAATTTATAGAATTTATTTTTAACCAAATTCACCACTAAACACATGCACAGAAAAAAAAAGTTGCAAATTCAATTTTGTTTACAGGTGCAAGTCTATATCCGCAAGCCCTGGGTGTCAGAAAATCTGTGTTTTGTTTTTTTGGGTTTTCTTTTTTTCTTTTTTAGATATTTTGAGATAAGCTTCTCTCCTGATTAACAACTTGTTCTGTGAACTCAACGGTCATGGGGCTACTGAGAGATAAGACAGAATCTGTAATTGAAACACTTCCGCCAAACTGTGAGGGAGGGTCTCCTGAGAAATTCTAGGACACACTGTACAAAGGAGAGACCAGTGACCATGAAGAGCAGTCTACCTAAGGCTCCTAAGAACCTTTACCCTACCACAAATGGGGAAACTGAGGCATGGTCTTGACTACTAGGGGTCCAACGTCATGAATCAGAAAAACTTGAGTTATATTAACCCAACCACATTAGCCCATCCAACAACACCAAAGATAAGCAAGAATCTGAGTGTCTCAACTTCAGCCATGCAGTTTTCTAAGTGATTTTCGTTTTCGGTTTGGAAGGGAAGAAGATATGTGGGTAGCAGGAAGTAGACACTCAGAAGACCAAACTGGTGTTTGCGTGAGTTCACGGCAATGGAAGCTTCTGAGAGAGTTCCATGCCAAGTTAACCTCTATGCGTACGCAAGCTTCCCTGCAAACCTGTTCAACTCAAAGCTGTATTTGAAAGGAAGACACACAGCAACAATCTCCACTGAGTAAGATTTAGTTCCGCAGATTATAAACCTAAACCTGGCCTCTCTGAGAAAAGGCATATGCCCATGAAAGTGCACACCCAGATCCTAAGAGCTCTGTAGCTTCAAAGAAGTTGGCCACAGGGCTGCTACAGGAAAAAGAGAGTGAGCATCAATTTCACAATCCGACAAGCTGCAACAACGTCAGGTTTGATAAGATATCCCCACTGGTGCATAATAGTATAAATGTTATAAAAATCATCAACAGCTTTCTGACTAACTCCAGAAGATTATTCCATCGGATGGAACCCGCACCCGGCACTATCAATGGGGTCAAGAACCAATGCCTGGATAAGTCATAAGCCCCATAGTTATCCTGCTAAAGACCCTATTAAAAATGACTCCTGATGATTTACTCCTATAGCCAAACACCATAGCCTTCATTGGCCCCCATCAGAGAAGCTTACCCTGGCAATAGATGGGATTCAACACAGGCGCTCTCATCTGGTCAATATACAGAAAATTGAAGACTGTGGAGTGCTCAGACTACATGGGATAATATTCACATCGCATTGCTCCCCCACAAGACTGATGTGGAAGACAGGGCAGGAGGATTGTAAGAGCTAGAAGTGGTCCATGAGATCAAAGAAACAGCATTTTCCAGCTAGAACAGGGCAGACACACGTATGATGCACATAGGAACTCCAGAATTGTGACAACACACACAGGACCTGAACTAACTCCAGCCAGACAATATTCCAACATAGTGGTGGGGGGGAAGAGGGGAGCGTGGAAAAGGAGCCAATGGGAGGAGTGGGGTGAGGGGGAAGAGTCGGGGTAGGATAGACATATTCAAAATACATTGCATGAAATCCCCAAAGAATTATTAAAGATACTGTTGAGAAGATCATAAGAAAGAAGAGTGAGTTCAACTCTGCTGCTGTTGATTTTCAGTCCCCTTGATGTGTGTGCCTCCCCGCTCAGATCAAGCACATGCATGTCAGGTCGCAGCAGGAGCCAGGTGAGCAGAGTCACTATTTCATCCAGCAGCAGCAGCGAGCTGTTGTCGTTCGGGGAATACCTCCAGTTACTCTTTATGGTACCATCTCCACAGCATACCCCAAGTTAGCACACTCCTACTTAAAACTTGTCCGTCTTTTAGAAGCTCTATCACGCCTTAAGATGCTTTGTAAGAGAGGAGGTGGTTTATAATTTCTGTGCTACAGTATCGCTTTTAAAATTCTACCCAGAGCCGGGCGATGGTGGCACACGCCTTTAATCCCAGCACTCGGGAGGCAGGAGGCAGGCGGATCTCTATGAGTTCGAGACCAGCCTGGTCTACAGAGCTAGTTCCAGGACAGGCTCCAAAGCCACAGAGAAACCCTGTCTCAAAAAACCAAAATAAATAAATAAATAAATAAATAAATAAATAAATAAATAAATAAATAAATAAAATTCTACCCAGGCCAGTTATCGACCGAAGGCAACTTTGTGAAGCTGCTTTTTTTATTTAGATTTTTTTCACACAATGTATTTTCTTTTATCATTTTCTTTCCCACTGCCGCAGCTCCTCAAGATCCATCCCCACCTTCCTGAAGACACCGCGACCTTTTTATCTCTGCATTTCACTGCAAAGCTAAACACTTAAGAGCCTAAGTAAAGCAGAAAATAGTCCCTTCAAATAAAACATGGCTGTTATCCAGGAGAGTGCGTGTGCTAGGCAGAGAATATGTAATGGTCTTTTACACAATACTGAGTTCACGCTCTAATCGGAAGAAAATTGAGAAGAAAGTATTAGCAAATGATACCACGAGCCAGAATAAAATTGTCTCCCCCTGAGATACACAACAAAGGAAGCCTAAATGCTCCCTGTGTGGAGGGTCAGAACCCCCATGGTGATACATTGTTGCCTCCTCTAGTAAACCCTCTCCAGTGGCGGCCCTGCAGTCTTTTGCTGATACCTCCTCCCCCACACCCCCATGCCACAGTAGCGTGACTTCTGATGGGAGCGGTTTGATGGGTGGCAAAGTCAGTTTTCACTCCCCTGACATGTGGAAACAGCCTGTTGGCTGATTGCAGCCCACCAATCCCTCGCCAGTTCAGGCGGATGTAACGTAAAATGGCTTGAGGAAGTGAACTGTGCTTTTGGCAAGCATAGTCAATTCGACCGAAATCATCTAAATGCCTCCATCTAAGTAGTTAGCACTTCCTCCACTGGATTTCCTTGATATTTATTTTGCTATAATATTTTATTTATGTTCTAGGAAATGTGTCGTGGAGAAAATACCAGTCCTTCCCTGATAAATGTAGTAGTGGATTATAACTCCAGAGAGTTCTCTGACTTGACTGTCATCTATTGCTGAGACATTCCCAACAGATTCATTCCATTTCTTCAGCCCAACTTTGGGAGGTACCAAGGGTGGCCTTTTTCATTGGTGAATGCATTTTGTGTTTGTTGAGACAGGCAAAGCCTTGACTCTCATCACAAGGCTGGGCTGGCCACTACTTTAGAACCATCTGTAAACTTCCGTTTTCCTTACCCAGCTCCTGGCCAATGAACCATAACGAGATGGGCCAACGAGATGAACCATAACGAGTTGGGCCCTAACGAGGCATCTGAGCTAACGTTTCAGGAGCAGTCTGCTTTTTGTGTTTCTCATGTGCAGAGAGACAATCTACAGAAATATCATATAATGATCTGGAGCAATATTGGGTAAAGACTATAGCGAAGAAAGCCACCAAATAAATCACTGGGCTGCTAAGAATCAATGAAGTACCTGCTATCTAACCTTTAAGATGAGTTTGCCATTTCAGCGTGTTGTAAGTAAATCAAAATACAACTAAGCAAAATGATCCTAGCTGTCTGGATGCTAGGAGAAAGAAAGGAAGAAAGGAAGGAAGGAAGGAAGGAAGGAAGGAAGGAAAAAAAAAACACATTTTTAGATTTTTCTCTCACTTTGCATAGAACTTAGTAGTCTGCTAATCATTTGATAGTAGACACCAATTATGTGTAAAAAAACACGCTACTGCTTTCGTGATAACAAAACCGCAACCGCTTCCATCTAGACATGTATTTGGCCAGATGAGCCATGTCTTCCAATGTCTTGACTTCATCTAACGGTCTTTTTACGGTGTCCACATGCGCATGTGAGGATGCCTACTCTGTTAAGCACTGAGAAGCAGCGCAACAGAAAAGAACCCTCGTGGTTTTGTCTTAGAAATGTTGGTTCTACAGTGAGACTGTTTGCTCGGCGATTTAACCTGTATCTCAACCCTGTAGGGCAGCCTTGCTCTGTTTAGATTGATTTGGAAGATCAGGCACAGGTGTGCTCGGAAGCCTGTAAATCATGGCCCGGTCCTTTTAAAAACAGCTTCTGGAAAGCTTAAGAAGCAGAGGGTGTGAACCGGCCCCGTGCTCAGGGGGCGGCCATGTTCATTGTATTTACTATGATGACATATTCGATTATTTTCTTCCAATGCCCCAAAGGCTCGTACTCTCTGAAAAGGAAGCACAGTCCTCTCTGTTGGGCTCACAGAATCCAGACCTGCACTGTCAGGGCCTGGAACAAATTACTGTTTATATTAGAAACTCCGTTTAATAAATTAGGTCTGGCCTAGGAACTGTCAAAGTCCTTAGAGTCGGCAATTCATACAGAACAGACGTCTTCTCCGGGAGTCTGAGCTAGAAGTGGCCGACATGATTGTTTCCTCCAGACCATTACTACATTCCGTAGGTTTACTTATCTACTGCCCACAGAGAATTTAAAACAATTTAAAAGGGCATCTGGAATAAAGCACTCTCAGGGAAAAAAAAAAAATGTCTTTCCATACACAGTAACTTTCTGTTTGGGTCGGAGAATTATTTAATAATTGGACCTTGTTTAAATAGGACCATTCGAGATGGGCTTGGTTTTCCAATCACAGATTGAGTTACAGGACTATTTTCCCCCAAACTCACTTAGCAAGTCCTAATTCCCAGGATATCTGTGGCATCTCCCGGTGATTAACGGAGTCGCTAATTTTTGTATAGGATACAAACACATTTTTCAAAAGTGTTGTAAATAATTCACTAATTTTCCCACAGATTGTTTATAAATTATGAATTTTAGTTTACTTGCCCTAGTTTAGAAAATAGACCGGTGAAACAGGGAAGCTAGGAGCGGTAATTTTATTTTATGAATTTATACGTTTTAAATTTCATGAGAAAGCTGGGCCCTTCATCTTTTATGCCCCTTCCCTCACAAGCGCCCCTGTAAGAGTAGAACCACGAAGGCTGCACAAGGCACTAATGCTGCCTCCATCTCCTTCCTCTCCGTGCACAACCCAGGAGCAGTTGTTGCATGAAAAGTTAATAACGATGCCCGTCGACAAAGATTAGACGATAAGGCCATCAGCTCCCATCAACCCTTGCAAATTCAACCATACAGACACTCCCGAACTCCCTTTCCTTGTTTCCCACCTCTCCATCATAATCTGCTTTCTTTGAAGTTCTGCGGTCAGCAAAACGCTCAACTCTAGAATCCCTACGCAAAGGAGTCACGGGGGAAAAAAAGAAAAAAAGAAGAAGCTGTATTGACTCCGATCTTGAAAACTAGACGCGGATGCCATCAGAGGTATTGACATTTCATTTATATCCCAGTAATACGCTGACATTTCAATAAAGGAAAAGCTATTCTGAGTCTGAAAAGAAGCGGTTTCCTCACAACAACAACAATGAAAATATACGCCAAGCAAGTTTTTTCTTTAGTGTTATAGGTTAAAAGCTTTCCTAGAGAATCCTACAAGTTGTCTTCAATGTGAAAATATATATATATATATTTTAAAAATATATATATATAAATATATAGATTCCCCTTCAGTACAATGACGCACAGGTAGACCAACGGTGGATTTTCCCAACCCCCTGGTGCTTTTGACTATGTGATCTTATTTTAAATTTCACTCTTGTTCTTTGATCTTTGAGATGATTTATAGTTTTCCCGAAGTGAAAATAACTTAAACTTACTAGACTTTTTAATATCTTTGCAGCCAACCTGCTACAATTCTCACTTTGCTAATCTGTAATTCTCACAGAAGAACTGGCAACGATACCGGGCCTTCAGCAAGGACCCTGCAGTGAAATCACTTCAGACTTCCTCTATTTTAATTTCAAATGATAAATTCTGTATATAAACCACACACACACACACACACACACAGGCAGTATCGGATCCATCAACATGTACCTGGGATGCTAGCATGCCTTCCTGATGCGGCCGGGATGGGGTCTTCCATGTGTCTCAGAAGGACCAGTTTATCATGGCGCACATGGAATAACAGTTCCTTGCTTTCTTCGTTTGGCTCAACTGCTCAGGTTCTTTGGGTGACCTGTTTTGAGATTAAACAACTGAGTAGGGAAGAGCTTGTGTTTGAACCCATGGCTCCCACTTTGTCCCTACTTCTCCCTTGGAGTCTCCTGGAAGGCGTTGTAAAGACAATGCCAACATCTCGGCTGTGTTATGGTCTTTGCTGGTGGAGCCAGGGCAATGCTGGGTACTTTGTTTCCCTGGTGATCCTGGCATGGCCTAGACTTAGAACCCCTGGACCATTGGTCTTGGGGTCATGGTCTTAGATTTCCAAAGACTGGAATTATATTTCCAGTTTTGCCAACATCCTTCTACCGTCTCAGTTTCTCCTCTAGAGGCAGTTGACAAATGTATTTGAATAATCAGAGAATCAGCTGAAATTTGGTAAGGAAAACACTATTTCATAAAAAGTCCAACTGTTCGGGACCCTTAAGAAACCAGATCAAGGCTTCTGCACTGCAGTTTAAAGAGAAATAAATTAATCGTGCGAGCAGGTGCCCATTTATCTTTTAATGTAAAGGAAGAGAAAACATTTTTAATATAGGATAAAACAAACAACAAATGCCTATCAATTTCCCCTGAGAGGTCTCAAGATTTAAAAAAAGTGAATTTAAATATAACAAAATTAACCATCTTTCTAAACTGAATGAATTAACAAAAGTGTAGGCACTAATTAATACATTTCACATATGCAAACAATAAAGCGATACCATTCTTTTTCCCCCTAAAGCGCTGTGCCCTGCCCTCTTCCGGCACATTTTTAAGGGCTTGAAATGAGTGAGTGAGCATTTACAGGAAGCAGACCGATAGAAGTAGAGTCAGTCTGGGCCCCGTGGAGACGAACTTAAATATGTGTTACAGCTTTAAATGGTCCATTCCTTAGGGCCCAAGAGTCCTACACTTGGTTAGATGAAGTTCTGCATGGAAAGATGGCTCGTATTTCCAATAATAATGTAGAATTAACCTACATATCTCATTGGTGTGTAAAAACCAGCTTTGAAAATGGTTGTAGTCATTGAGTAAAAATACACGAGAGATAAAAATTTGTGATCCATCATGCGTGCGTATGTCTTTTATGCAAAGAAACGTGGGTAAATCTGTATAAATACAGGCATAAAATGGATTTCAAGGAAAACTATCAAAATATTATATTGCTGCATTTGTGTTGAAAGTTTTTAAGTACTTTTGTTTCAGTTTTTAATTTTGTTTCTCTTTTTAACTTAAAGTTTTTATGCCTGATACAAATTCTTTATGAGGTCAGTTGAAAAAAAAAATAGCTGTTTTCCCCCCAACCTACAGATTTTGTCTTGAGATGATTTAGTAAATTGTTGCTAAACACTTGGAGCCCTGTCTACACGGTTACCAGGGGAACAAATTGTGAAGACACATACCAACAAGGCACCAACCAATGCCACAACCTGGATTAAACCGACTCCAGGTGTTCTCAAAGGATAAGAAAAACGAGATAAATTGAAACAAATCTCCAGCTGACACAGTATTATCCAAACCTCCAGCGCACAAAAAGAAAAGCCACCTACCACCTACGATGGTACCCCGTGAGGTCTTCAGGTGGCATTGCGATAGATATCTCGCAATCCAGAGGGGTGGGTGTGATCAATTATTCACAGCAAACTCTCTCTGCTGGCTAGTTTTAAATCAACCCAAGCCAAGATAGAGTCATTTTGGAACAAGGGACTCTCAAGCAAGAACATGCCTCTGTAAGACTGGTAGGTAGGCAAGTCTGTAACCCGTTGTCTTGATTAATGATTGGTGCAGGTGATTGTGCCCCTTAGCTGTTGGTTCTGGGTGCCGAAAGAGACCAACAAGCCCCAAAAGAGAGCGAGCCCGAGCCGGTAAGCAGATTCCTCCCTGGCCTCTGGATCAGCTTCTGCCTCTAGCTTCTGGCCTCTAGCATGAAGTATGAGAGTTTAAGGTGAACTGAAACTTTCTTTCCCCCATCCATCCCCCAAAAAGAACAAATAAATATCAGGTGCCAGCAATGATCTGAACTCTGAACTATATCGTTTTCATCTGCTACCTCATTTAAACACCTCTGATACCCAATTAGATGCAGAAATTATTCCTGATCTCCGTGTTATAGATGAAAACGCCGAGGCTCCAGGAGCCAGTTTCCAGCTGGGGTTCCAAACCATCACTCCACGACGCGTAGCTTAATGCGGTTCACAGGGACGCAATGCAAGCAGTGATGACCAACTTCAATAAGTAACTCGCAGGGTCTCATAGCTTCGTGGCCACACTGATATTCTAATCGAACCAGAAATGAATCAGATGTAAGGTTATTTCATTTTTGGCAAGGGCTTCTTAGTGGTAATAAAGAGAGAGGAGAGAGATGGGGGCAGAGGAAGAGAGAGGAGAAACTAGAACACACAGCTGTGATCACCTGAGCTCTGGAAATTCCAGCTTCAGGGTTTGCTTTCAGTAGCCGCCCACCATGTCACACAGGGAAGAGCTGTTTACCTAAACCCCAAAGGACTCAGCACAGCCAGGTTTGGATGAATGAATACCATTGCATCGAAAATCATTTGACCAATCTCTAATCCCCGAAGTAGCTTACTTAAGGATATTTTGTGAATCAAAGGAGCTTCGAATGAAAATCTACCAGTTCTACAACAGCTGAAGCAAGGGCTCAGAAGAAAGTGGTGTTCCCCTACCACGTGGCTTCCAGATTTTGACCAAAAACTCAACGTGGCCATGGAAAGTCTTAGTCCCCAGAGTTTACACTTTTATCAGGAGAGACCTTATTAATTAGACTCGGTTCATAACTCACAGTGTCTTCTAAGGTTTTAACAGTTGTAATATAAGCTTAAAAACTAGAATAAGAACCCTTTCTCTTAAACATGCAGTATCTCTTCTGACTGCCCAGTAGTTTATATGATCGGATATTTGGCTGCTATTCCTTGAAGCTAAATTCTAACTAAAAAGTAATGCAAAAGGAAACAAGTTAAGAGCCTATATTATGGTCTACACATCATTTAGACTGCATTTAATATAGCATTCCACTTACATCATTTAACCAATCAATCTGGATTATTCGCTCACCATTTTATCAAATTATACGAGGTCAACAACTGCTAGTTAAAAGGATCAATGTTGGGTTCACGTTGCTAAGATACCACCTCCCTCAAACAATGAGAGAGAATGTCAAATTCTTTAGTTCCCCAAATCTCCATGTCTGATCACCTCTGCCCCTGTCTCATGACAGCGCTGAAGTCAGGAAGCTGGCCAAAGGCTCCCTGGATCTGAATGGCATGGGGTTAAACACTCAATCATACTCATTGCCGAAGTAGTCTTTGGAGGAAAAGTAGACCAGTTTCTCGGAGGTTCTAAGCCACCTAATGCTGCAGGGGCACCTGGAACGCAAGGCTTAGTGTGCATAGGCTTTCACAGGAAAACAGCGTGACGTATTTCCCTGAAGAGGCAAAACAAGAAGAATGAACCAATGACACCTTCAAAACTGCTGGGGAAGAGATGTCCAACAGTTATTTCTCATTTGATATCACACTCTAAGACCAAACTAGAGACACTCTTCTGAAGACTTTGAAGACTTTCCCCTTAGCTTCTTTTCTTTTCTTTTTGTCTTATTCTTTTTCTCCTACTTTAATTGTACCTATCTGTGGGAAAGCTTTTGACATTTAATACATATATGTATGATGCAATGCTTAACTCGGGACCAACGTAGCTACTCCATTAAGCATCTTTTCTGTATGACAAAAAAAAAAAACTTGACATTCTTCTGGAATACACTATTCATTGCTGTCACCCAAAGTCTTCCTGCCCTGAAGTGACATGCCTTCTTAACTGTACTTGAGAGCCAATTGATAGTCTTCCTCAAACCCCGCCCCCATCCTCAGCCTTTATAGCGACCTCCTCCACTAACAGAAAGTTCTTCTGTCTGCTTCACTCAGCATCCACCTCCAAAGCCTCCTCTTCTTTTGTGGCTTTGAGCCTTTGTTTCTTCTGGGGACTGGACTGCAAACGCACGTGGCTAGACACATGAATATCTGGCTGGATAACGTTCACCAAGGGCTATGCCATCTTGGGAAAGCTGAGGGTGGGGCCCTCAGGTGCTCTGTGCCTGTATTGGCACAACGAAGGACGTGGTCTTTCTGGGGCCGGGAAAGAGGCATCCTGGTGCCATCTTTCCCCTGTTTTGCATCTCTCCCAACATGTTTCAAAGTTGTAACTGTGCCTTGGCGCTGCACATGTTCACAATAGCCCAGAGTAAAATGTGTCTGCAGTACAATCTCAAATGGAAATCCATAATCTTCAGGATATCTCATAGTGAATCATACTGCTTTATTCGCTTCTAGCCTCGCTGTATGCTATCATCATAAATACTCACAAGACAGCTGGTAGCAACCAATTCCAAACGAGAATTTATACTTTACATTTTGGTAAAATAAGTTATTTTAAAATTGGTCCCACATTTGCTCGAACACCTAGGAATGCTCTTGTTTGCATTTTCTATGGAATTCCTCTCTGAAACAACACTCGCTGAACTATAAAATATTTTAATGAATTCCACTTCTAAGCATGTTCTAAATCAGCTTCCAAGCATGCTCGGGAGTTTGTAGACTTCCCACAAAATGAAGAGCCGGGTTTTTATTTAGTCGCCACGTTCTCTTCTCATTTTAAAACATTGAAAATAAATCACTGGATGCTTTCAGCTTCTTTCCCTTGTTATATCTCTGAATTCCCCGAATTTCATCGTATTATATGCTTACTCAAGATCGGCATCCTGTGTCATCTCCTGGAGGCTTCATTCTCCAAGTCTAGGCTTGGCGTAATTTTCGCTTTAAGTAACGGACTTCGAGAACTGTGGCTGTGGAGAAATTTCAGACACTGGGAAGCCTCGGCCTCCTTTGTAACGGTGCACTGTGCCACACTCATTGGGATCCACGCATTATCACTGGGACTGAAAACACTCACTGGGGCCCACGCATTATCACCGGGGCTGAAAACACTCACTGGGGCCCATGCATTATCACCGGGGCTGAAAACAACTTTACTGATGGGTTTTGATTCATGGGAAAAGTGAAAAATCAATCCAATCGTATGTCTCTGATATCACAGGAAGTGTTTTTATTTATTTATTTATTTATTAAAGATTTCTGTCTCTTCCCCGCCACTGCCTCCCATTTCCCTCCCCCTCCACCAATTAAGTCCCCCCCCCAACCCGAAAAGCAATCAGGGTTCCCTGTCCTGTGGGAAGTCCAAGCCTGGGTCTGGAAAAGCCTGGGATAACACCGGACTCTCTGAACATAGCGAACAATGAGGACTACTAAGAACTCAAGAACAATGGCAATGGGTTTTTGATCCTACTGCACGCACTGGCTTTGTGGGAGCCTAGGCAGTTTGGATGCTCAACTTACTAGACCTGGATGGAGGTGGGTGGTCCTTGGACTTCCCACAGCACAAGGAAGTGTTAAAGGCTCCAAGGGAGATCAGGATTTGAAATCAAAGACGTACGTGACCAGCCAGGTCATTTATTCAGGCAGCTCCCAGAGTGGTCTGAAAATATCTGCTTTCCAGGCTGAAATAAAATGTAGAAGGTCTTGAGGTATTCTAATACACTAATAAAATGAATGGTGTGTTGGGGGGGGGGGCACAGACGAGCTAAAGTAATGGAGCCTCTGCTTGATTCAAATGAATCCAAACCAAAAAAACGCTAGTTGTCTTTACAAAGACATCGCATGACTAGAACCTTAATTGTCTAAAAAAAAAAAAAAAAAAATCCATGAATAACACGAAAGATCATTATTTCTACTCACACATAGTTTGAAGTCCAAAAATATTGCACGTTAAAAAGTATTTGTATGTTAATCTTAAACTGTGGGAGCAGGACCAAGACAAATAAGATATGGGCTCAGTTTGAAGGTGTTAAATAGAAGGTGATGGATGAGTGTAGTAGTTTGAATGTAATTGGCCCCCTTAATCTCCCAGAGTGTGGCACTCTCAGAAGGTGTGGCTTTGTTTGAGTGGCTGTGGCCTTGCTGGAGGAAGTGCGTCAGCTTGGGGGCGGGCTTTGAGGTTTCCTATGCTCAGGATACCACCCAGTGTCTCAGTCGACTTCCTGTGACCTGTAAGAGGTGGGACTCTCAGCTCTCTCTTCAGCACCCACGTCTGGGTGTCTGCATGCCGCCATGCTCCCTGCCATGATGATGATGAACTGAACCTCTGGAACTCGAAAAGCCAGCCCTAATTAAACGTTTCCTTTATAAGAGTTGTTGTGGTCCTGGTGTCTCTTCACAGCAACAGAAACCCTGAGATAGTGAGGGACTCCACCCAGTTATCCTGACATCTCCCACCTGGCATAAGAGCCTGACAGCCAGCCTGAGAGCCACCATAAGCAAAGTAGAATGGCAATAACAAAGGGCTGAGAGCTATTGAGCGATACTAAGCGACCTAGTAATCATAAGTGCTCGCCGGGTGAAAATGTTTGTCCGGATACCATGTGTGTCAATTGATTGTGGCTCCCAGAGCCACTCTGCCGTGTGCACGTGAGTGAACTAGGGTTCAGTAAGTCGGTGGCTTTCCCAGAGACAGCTGGGGCGGTGTGGGGCTATGAACGTGGGAATTCTGCCTCCAGAGAAGGGGTTCCCAGAGATCTCCTCCCCCAAAGTGCCGTGAAAGTGGCTGGCAGCAAAGCAACAAAATCTTAGGACCAGAAGGGGAGGCTCTTCAAAAAGTTGGCACATCTTATTCATTTGACAAATAATATCAGGGGCAGTTGGACATAAGACACCAGGCCACAAAGAAAGGACCGACTGCTAAATGCGTTTTCAGAAGCATTTTGAGGGAACCATCTTGGAGGGTAGGATTCTAGTAAAAACAAAGCAAGGTACAGATTACAAGGCAGAATGGGAACCACTGCTGGGAAAACTGTTAAATTTGCTAATGTGTCAAGGCAGGAAAATGTGAGTTTTCTATTGAAATGCAAAGCAGTGAAGTTAAATTTAAATTCTATTTTCAGGAGACTGAAGGTTCTGGATCTTGTAGCAGAGAGCCTCTAAAATGACCCCCCAGATGCTCTCAATTGAACCACTGTATGGTCCTCTTCCTGAGTGGACGTGGCGCTGGTTGTTCCACTGCTAAGGAGCAGAATACGCGGATTGACTACTGCCATCAAGATTCGTTCTAAAGAGCCCCAGCTGCCTCCCTTACTTCTCGACCTCAGAATATCCCGGCTCGTTCCCACTGGAGGAAACCCTACAGGAGGCCCATGTGCTAAAAGACCTCCCAGCCCCTGAGTAGGTGGACTTCATGTAGATTTTTAGCCCTGACAGTAAAACACGCTGGTCATTCAAGCATAAGATTTTGGCATGATCCCCGGGGACCCAAGTAGGGCAGTGATCTCGTGATGGTGCTTGTAACTCCAGTGCTGGGGAGGTCAAAATAGGCAGAACCTTGGAGCCCACCAGCCAATCAGCCACACCTACCCGAGGAGCTCTGGGACCCATGGAGAGACCTGTCTGTAAAAATAAACCAAAAAAAAGGTGGACACATTTAGGAATGGCACCAAAAGCCTCCAAAATCACATGGACACAGTAGCACACGCACACACGCACACACACACACACACACACACACACACACTGTCACTATAGCTGACAATCCCTAAAACTTCAGCAATAGCTTTGGTCAAAGGCAGTCAGCTAAGCGGAAGCGGGATTTCAGATAGGTCATGAGTTAGTGCCTGTTGTCTTCTAAACTGTTTCTTTTCAGTCATATTTTAGCAATAACTCCCTCTCTCTTTCCAGAACTGCAGTCTCTTCTTCTACGCACCATTCCATTCTAACGACGGATACAGAGATTTTTTTTTTTTTATCATGGACGTTCACTTCACAAACAACCTTAGCCTTAGCCAGAATAAAAGGAAAGCAAGACGGAAGGAAAGCAACGGCAGGGAGGGATGTGGACAGGGAGGAAGCGAAGGGACTGAAAAGACGCCCCCGGGCATTTCTCAGTACAACCCCCAAGCCAGAACGAAACAGAACGAAAACAGAACGGAAGCCGCAAGAGGGTGACCGGAAACGGGCCTGGGTCGTCACTGTGTCTGCCTTCTCAAAATATACCGAGTGACCATGCCATGTTATAGCCCCTCTTGCTTGCTAGTTTCCCATGCTTGCATTTTGAACTGAGTAACAGCGCTAACTAAATCAACTTCCAAGTCAGACCACGTCCTCAGTCAACTTTTATTTATTTGTATTGTTGCTTCTTAATGAATTATTTGATCCATGTTATCCTTGGCCTGAGAGTTCAGCTAGAGACGCGCCTTTTCAGAGACAATCAACACCGTAGCAACGGATGCAACCCGCGAGCGCAGGTAGTTAAAGTGGGCGTTATTTTTTATTTGCTTTCAAACCGTAGAGCGGGCTGAACGAAAGGCAGTAAACAACTCATTTTGAACGGCTTTTGTGAGACTTGGAAAAGAGTTTTGACTTAATGGAAACCAAGGCTTTGTTGGGAGCCCCGCAAAAGAAGCCACAGAAGACCCGCCCGGTAAGTGCCCCAAACGTCTCCGCACGTGGTTCAGTCACATTTAACTTGAAAATTAGGTGGCAGAGGTCGGTGTGTAGTGTAGAATTAATAGGTGGTATCTCACTAGGACTCTTCACCTCCTGCCTTGAGAAAACTTTCAAGGTTTCCGCAGATAAAGAGAGGGACTCAAGGACCAGAGACAGCGCAAATACGTAGATGACACGGTCGCCTTTTGCTTAAGCTGAAGACCTTGAAGCCACGGGGAGAGGAGAATAACGCCAGAGCAAAGAATCCGGATCATTTCAGAAAAGAAGCATATGCAAAACCACAGGAGTACATACATTCAAGAGGGAAAACTGGCTGCAAAAAAAAAAAAATTAGGCATTGCAAAAGGAGCGTTTGTTGAGGCCATATGGCGTGCATTGTTACAACCCAGAGAGGTTCAGAAGGCAGAAGAGACCCTCGTTAGAGGAGGCACCAAGCTGAAAACGAAGAATTTTCTATGTTTAAAGAACGACCTCCTAGAAAGAAAGAAGCGGTAACAGGACACGGCCGGTTTGGGTAACTATAGCAAAAGCGCACGTATTTAACACTGAGACAGAAGGAAATTTGTGTGATACAATAAAAAAAAAAAACACTTTGTGAACAGACAAAAGAGAAACATGTTTGTCGTGGATCAAGGTCGACATGGACTAGAAAGAATAACACTCGGTCTTTCTTGAAGACATAAAATATCAAGGATATAAGGGTGAGGAACACACGTACTTCAGCATTGTGGGACAGCCCACGCAGAGGGCAAAGGGACTTGTCACATTCCTTCAGGAACTCAGCCCTCGGTCTCCCTAAATGCTTATAGATAAAAACCATCGCAGCAGAGGACAAATTCTGAGCCCTAAAATTCTCCTTTACTTTTACACTAACTCTGGATTTCATTGAATTAATCTACCATTTTCCCTTATTAAATTTCCTCCTCCTGCCCTGCAGTTCTGAAGTATGACAGCCACAATACCCCAAGAAGAGGAAGGTTGCTTTAAAAGTAACTACTCTACATGAGGAAAGTTTGCTATCATAGAAGACAAGATTCTTTTTAAGATCTTTATAAAAACAAGAAATGCTTTGCTCTTCCAGGAGTTACGTAAAGAAGCAAACATTAAGAATCCTCTCAACAGAATGAGTCACCTGTCCGTGGCGCAGTCATCAGCAAAGCCAGCTGAGGGCTTTGTTCCACGCATCAAGTAATACGCGAGAGGTCAAGGCAAAGGAGAAAAATCTCCCTCAATGGGTTGGCCGTTTAGCAAGGAAGCAGAGGAAGAAAGATAAATAAGCAATAACAAATTGAATTAATTGTACACAGAGGTATTTAAGAGATCTATAGATGGCCATAACAAAGTCTAAAAATAGAATGAACCCATCAGAGAAGGTCAGTAAATTAGTGGGAACGCCTTCTAAGCCAAGATATCAAGGCTAGAAAAGAGTTGTTCTAATAGCAAGAAAATGGGGAGAAAGTGTTCACGTGGGGGTGTGGAACAGGGGAGTGTGTGTGCACACACATACACCTACAGAAGACAAAGAAGAGAAAGGAAAGATATTGAAACCATCTGGGTAGATTAAACAAATTCAATCCACCTTGGAGATTGGTGTGAGGAGCCCTGTGCCGGCCAGCTAAAAACTGAGCTTGTCTTTCTCTGTAGGCGATCAAGGAAAAAGCGATGGAAATTTGATAAACCACCAGCGATTCTCCCAACAGGGATCCAAGATTCTGAAGGACAGGATCCACAGCAAGGTGATCCCCTGGGGTGTGTTTTGTTTGTGAGGGGAACAGAGCAAAGGTGTAACTTAATCTGAGCTGCAAAAGAAACATTTAGTTCCTCAAAGAAGAGTGGGTAGAAAATCCCAGAAATGGGCACCAGAAAAAGTCACTTGTACAAGGAGCTAGATCATAGTTCCCTGAGAGATGACACATGGAGAAATAATTGCCACCCAAAGGACCTTGGAGGCATGGTTAAACTAAAGACCATGAGACAGGAAGATGAGCCTGGATTCTCCTGAGTTGTCCAGGTTTGCCATAAATGTGATCGCAAGGGCTGAAGGAAAGGGACAAGCAGGAGAGGCAACGTGGCCGCAGTAGCAAGGGGAACCGGTGAGCCACGTGTTACAGGTGGTCTCTAGACATTGAAAGCTCGGGAGAGCAGAAGGAACCAAGAACCAGCTCTGTCCTACGCTCATTAAAAGACTCCACTCGGAATTCTGGCCTCCAGAAGCCTAACAGGAAATCTCTATTGCCTGGAGTCCCTAACTTAGTGGCAATTTGTTATAGCCACAATAAGAAGATAACAAAATAGATAAAATTCCAGTAGACTATACAGGAAAATATAATACCAGTCGGATGACTAGGTGCCCCAAGTTGCTTTAGTGTGGTCTCAGGTTCCAGATATTAGTACATTTGATTTATTAATAGTTTCTTTTTCCCCTCCTCAAGTATTCCATTGTGGATTATAAATCTATAGAGACAAAGCTATTGAGGCAGGTGCTAGCAACGAAAGCAGAAATCTGAGGAACATTTATATGAGGCATATCTGTCTTTCAGTCTTGCCAATGGCTGGGTTTCACTAAAACTCTTCTGATAAAATAACCACAGTGATGCTAAGAAAAGCATCAAAAATTACACATTTCTACAAAAATGGAAGAAATGTCAGGACTAGAATACCAGACAGGACTCCCACAAATCTATGCTCTTCTGCTCTCAATTCCATAAGTGTTAAATCGCAACCATTAAAAGGCTGTAATCCAGGCATAGTTCTAAACTGTGTATAGGTATTAGCTCATGGGATGGAAGGAGACTCTGTGCGTTGAGGAATTTTCCCCAGCCTGCACAGCTTTTAAATGAAGAGTTAGCCTCCCAGTTCTTGCCCTTAATCTTAAACAATTTGGCTATCTTTTTCTCCCGTGCATAAAAAGATAAAACACGATCCTGTCCATTCCTCTCATTCCGTTAGCTCTTCCTCAGAAGACCAATGTGATAGAGCATCTTCTAAGACTTGTGTTTCTCATGAGGTATGTTGTATAAGGAACTTCATCGTGTTTGTATTGGGTACGGATTAAATGCAGCTTCTCCGACAGAAAGCTCATGTGTAAGGGATATCGCGAGGACTTACTCCTCCTTTACATAGGAAGAGCTGGGACAGAGGAGTTCTGTCCGCACTGGTGCATGCATGGTTGTGGAAAGAGTAGAAAGAAAGTAGGGAAAGGAACAATGGAAGGTAGGAAAAAGACCTTTCTCAGAAGTCCGCAGAGAGAGCGAGGCTGCAATGTGACCAGTACACTCTGGCTGCAGGAGGTGCCGCAGCTCGTAACTGAACCCAGGACATCCTGACTGAAGGCAGGGCTCAGTGCCAAGACACAGAGAAGAGCAACGGGCAGACTGGTGCTCACAACGAGCATGCTGTCCGTTCATTTCTCTCCACTGGACTGTTTCCTTGTTATGAATTTGTGGGACCTCGTTTCTTTGCCTGCCTTCCGTGTTGTTCTACTGCATACCTTAAAGATACAACAGGAAACAAAGCTAACAAAAACCCTTAGTTTTCATTACAGGCGAAGGATACAACAAAAATAAAACATACAATATATTAAATGTTAAGCATGTTAATAAAGAAAATAACAGAAGAACATAGGATGGGCCCACAGAATGGCCCACCAGGTAAAAAGTCACATGCCTCTAAACTGGAAGATCTGAGTTCTGTCCCTGAGGCCCATGTGGTGGAAGGTAAGAGCCACCTTGCAAAGACTGTCCTCTGAGCTCCGTGCATGCACAAGCGCACACACGTGCGCGCGCGCACACACACACACACACACCTGCCCAGAAATGAGGAAATAGGTCGATAAATCCATTTTAAAATAAAAAAGGTGGAACTGTGAAGATATAATGTTACCACTGTAGTTGAAGCCAGCCACTGAGGGAATGGCACTTCTAAAAAGAATCAGAAGAGTTAGCAACATCTGAGCCATCAATGTATCACACGAAAGTATCTCTTTAAGAAGGGCGTTAGAGAGGAAAAGCTGGAGTAATGTTAGATCTGTTTCAACAGGCAAAACAGCATTGTGTGGCGAATTACACAACCTCGCTGTAAAATGCTAGCTTTACTCTTATTCATGGGGACAGCCATCGGGGGTTTCGATGTGAAATGCTATGACCCGATAGGGTTCTTAAAGTTTTCTCCTGACTGCTTGACTGATGGAGGAAGGTCATTGGTTAATTATAATAAAGAAACTGCCTTGGCCCATTTCATAGGTTAGAACATAGGTGGGTGGAGTAAACAGAACAGAACCCTGGGAGGAAGAGGAAGTGAGCTCAGACTCGACAGCTCTCCTCTCTGGAGCAGACACCTGAGAGAGACGCCATGCCCTGCTCCCAGGATGAAGCTCCGACCCAGGATGGACATAGGCTAGAATCTTCCCGGTAAGCGCACCTTGGGGTGCTACACACAGATGATTAGAAATGGGCTAAATTAATATGTGAGAATTAGCCTAGAAGAGAATGGGCCAAGCAGTGTTTAAAAGAATACAGTTTCCGTGTAATTATTTTGGGGCATAAGCTAGCCAAGCAGGCAGCCGGGGTGTTGGGGACGCAGCCCCGCTCCCCGTATTACTACACTTGACTATGAACATATTATGGAAAAGATAAAGAGACGACGTGAATGAGCAGTCGGAAGACTTTTATAGGAAGCTTGGTGCGTGCATCCACATGGATAAATAAATGAATTGGATGGATGATGACAGGTGGCACATTCTGTGCTAAGATGGAGTCGTAGAGTTTACTGATACATCAGAGATAGCAGGAAGAGAAGACGGTCCACTAAGACTCCATTCTTTGGGACACGAGGGAGTTCTAGTAACTGACGAGGTCACCTGTGGGTAGGACAGAGGCAGAGAAGAATCTGGAGTTTAGGACAGAGGCCAGCATTCTGGAAGTGTCCTTAGGGAGCAGAACAAAGTCAAAGAACTGTTGGCATCATAGAAGGGGAAACACGATAGGGGCAGGTCCTCTGTGGAAGAAAGGCGCCATCAATCACACGCCAGTGATATCAACTTTATCTCCACGAAGGTATGCTTCTTCCAGCAAGCAAGATGCTCACTCCTCAATTTTAACTGTTGCTACAAAGAGGCATTTACAAATTCTTTCCCTCCTTTCCTACAGGTTGTTAAAGTTCATCACAGGATGCTAAAGTTCATTGATGATCCCTGTCTCGAAAATCAAAAAAAAAAAAGTTCATTGATGATGACTGCAGAGAATCATCAAACATTTTTGCCGTCTTACCCTTTATAGCTCAAGAAATTCTGTCAGTTATCCATGGCCTAGAGCCCTGGAGTTCTTTCAAGCGCTTGTGTTCTTCATGGTTTGTACTTTCCCCCTGCTCCTTAGCCTTGCTCCGTGTCTCTGTTCCTATTTCTACACTTGCTTGAAAACAGTAGCGACTTCTAACTGATTTTGTGAGTCAGGGGACATGGCTAACTTTTCATCTAAGTTATCCACACCTGTGTGTGTCTATCTCCCTCTGACAAACTGTGCTGGTAAGCTCGGCTTGGATCTTGAGCCTGAACTGTTATATCCGCTGCATTTTCACGTGGGCATATTTCAGTACGGTAGGACTAGATGCTCTGCCTGACCATGTTTTCTTTCATTTTATTTGGCAGATTAAAATTTTGTTATCATTGTATAGAACACGACGCTTCGGAATACACGTACACTGCTCGGTGTTTAAATCTAGCTAAATGACATGCCTATTACTTCACATAGAAATAATTTGATTCCGAGAACACTTACCGCTCTTTTCATCTTAAGGATACAGAAGAGTTGGCACAGGAGACATCCCAACAAAGATGTTAAATTTCTTGAAGACAGAAGTTAGTTCAAGCTTTGGGATTCCAAAACCTCTAACGCAGGAGGTGCGTAGTTATTGACAGCTTACTTGCTTCGCGTAGACACACAACAACAGCCTTGCGTGTGAACTGGCCTCACCAATAGACAGACTTCTGTCCCTTCTTCCAAGATAGACTTGGAAACCAGCTAATTGTGTGTGTCAGATACCAAAATCTCTGGTACATATATAACGCAGTAGTCTTCAAATTATCGTGAGCATGGGCCTGTATAAATACACACACGCGGTGTATCTGAAAAGGGCTTTTGCAAATAACATTTTTTTTTGTTTTTTTTGGTTTTTTTTTTTATGATTAATAGGGTGGTATTTATTTAAAGGGGAAAAAACTTACAGATCACTGTCAGCCCTCTGCGCAACCAGGAAGTGAATCTAGTCGCCGGCGGAGCAGGAAGTGAAGAGAGAGAGGAGAGGGAAGTGGCCGCTTTTTTAAAGGGAGAGAGACCACGCCCCAATGGGCTGGTATCTCAGCGGCGATAGGCTGGAGGAGTGGGAGGACCTCCCGTAACACCTCCCCCTTTTGTTTAAATAAGAGAGTTCTAAACCTACTATGAAATTATATACAATAAGTACAAATATCCTATTCTAACTAGCTTAGGTCTTGTATAATAAATAACTTGGCCAAGTCATGAGAGAAAGTAACTGCATTTATATAGTCTTCAACCCCATCGAAGATCTGAGAAGGGAAATAATGTTACCTGGGTAATTAGGAAGTTCAGTAAAACAACTTCCAAAACATGCAACAAATCACAGAGACAACTAGCTACCTAGGCAATCACCCAAAGTCACATTAGCAGTGTTGAAGCAACCAACATTGGCTAAGGCCTAACATAACTGACATACCATTTTTCAAAGGCAAGCAACTTTTCAAAACTATCTTACCCTGTCTTGGCAGGATATGACAGCCCTGTTTTATCCATTGATATTGCAATGTATATTTGTACAGTGTTTATATTTGGAGGTCATTATCCTCATTTGTTACACAGTTGTTTATTGTCTTAGTCTTTAAGTTAGATAGATATTGAGAATTATATAGACTAATAGTCATCTAAGTTTGTCATTTATAATTAGACTAATCAGTTTCTTTAGGTATATAGAGATTATACTCAGTATAGATAGATAATCTTCAACTTCTTCAAAGAGCTGTAGAAAATGGCCTTTAATCTAACTCAGAGTTTTGCGGTAGTGAGACACAATTGCTCCTGGCAACACCACTCTATTCCCGAGAGAATGTTGAGCACCAAAGACACTCCACCTGGAGCCTTCTTTTTGGCAGAACTGGCCTTGGGGCAAAGAAATGCCCATACCTCAACCACTGACAAAGATACAGAGCATGCAAATAACATTTTGATAGCTATAGAAAACGCTCCTTGTGTACTTTAGATTATTTCTTTCCCAATGCCGCTCACAGTTCTCCTTTGTATTGTAGATCCATTGCTACAATGCAAGCTTGCAAAAATTACCAATTTATGTGACACTTAATATACTTATGCACAATTAAAAAAAACAACTGTTAACATTATTAGGAATGAATGTATAAGGCGTTCTGCTTTAATGCCCTATCTCATCTATTTCAAATAACTCTGAAAGGTAGACAAAATGATGGATATTAGAATCTGTTGATTTGTGGACAGGACATCACACAAAGAGCCATACCATCCTAGACACAATATTGATGGTTACTACATCTTACCATCTCACAAGGAACCTTTGAAATCTAACGACACCCGGTTTAGTAAGTCCCTCCCTTTTCTAAGCACACACAATTTCTGCAATATCCCCAGCAATTGCATCTCTCAGTGGGAGCTGTCCGGCCCCTGGGGGTGCTTCCGAGTCTCTTTTTATTGTGCCCACTCTATTTGTCTAGAGACCTAGGTGACAGCATTTGTTTACTTACATTCTCTACCTCTTGATGATCCTAAACCCCACACTGTGGTGCGATTCCTAGTTGGTCTTAATAATAAAAGCCCAGAGTCAGATATTAGGGGGTGAAAGCTGAAAGATCAGAGAACAGAGCAGCAGGTCACTAGTTCTGACCTCTACAAAATCCTCAGTCTGAATGGGGTGTCCTGTCTCTACAAGCCCTCAGACTGAATGCCCAAAGCTCCTGTCTCCTCCCACCTCATATTCCTATCTCTGCCCAGCCATCTCCCTTCCTGTCTCCACTTCCCTAGTGTGGAGATTAAAGGTGTGCCACTCCTAAGCACTGGAATTAAAGGTGTGGGCCACCACCACCTGGCTCTGTTTTTGTTGGAGACTGGCTCAATCTAGTGTAGCTCTGGGTGGCCTCAAACTCGCAGCAATCCCTCTGCCTCTGTCTCCCAAGTGCGGGGATTAAAGGTGTGTGCCGCCAGTTCCTGGCCTCTATGGCTAACTGGTGGCTCACTCCACTCTTTGATCCTCAGGAAAGCTTTATTTGTTAGAGCACAAACAAAATGTCACCGCACCATGTGACCTTTCTAATTCAAGACCTTCTACTAATTGGCAACTTAAGTAGTCCTGATTCAATATTTTTTTGGAGAGGGAGCTTCAAGACAGGGCTTCTCTGTGTAGCCCTGGCTGTCTGGGAACTCACTCTGTAGACTATGCTGGCCTCGAACTCAGAGAGATCTGCCTGTCTCTGCCCCCCCAAGAACTGGGATTAAAAGTATGCGTCACCACTGTAATGAATGAAATTTATGCCCTGGCAATGCTGCAACATGCATGGGCAGTCTGTATATGGCGGTTCTGTTGAACTTGTCCATGTTGGGTTTCGTGGTCCAAGTTGATGAGGACGACGGACCAGATCTCTTCCTCAAGAGAAAGGTACCAGATCTCATTACAGATGGTTGTGAGCCACCATGTGGTTGCTGCAAATTGAACTCAGGACCTTTGGGAGAGCAAGCAATGCTCTTAACCACTGAGCAATCTCTCCACACAGCCTGGCTCTAATTCAAATTTTTAAAGGAAAGAATCTGACTGGCTCAGTTTCTCTTCTAGGAGCTACTGGTGACGTCAGTTTGAGCTTATTCCCGTGAGCAAGTACACATGTTTCTTCCACGCATCTACCACGGTCCCAGTCCTTACCACATACATAGTTCACAGCTGCTTATAGTACCCCTAGCTAGACTGAAAACTCCTGAGAGCGTTAAGGTCATTTGTTTGCCATTGTAGTAATTACTCTATTTAGTAGGGTGGTAAATAGGAACTTACCAAGTAAAATCACTGGTAAAATACTACCCAGAAAAAGAGAGAGAACAGTGAAGTTGTAGAATAATCCAGCAAATGGGGAGTGGCAGGGAGCAGTTTTGATTTCTTTCCACGTCTAATAACAAGACTGTGTCCAGAAAGACAGTACAAAAGTTAAAGTCATGTGAGTAACCAGAGCTAAGTATCTTATACATGACCTATTCCTTCCTTCAGGATGATAAGTGAAAGAGAGAGCCAAAGAGGTTTTGCCTAAGCAGGAGTATGGGATAAATGATGGAGATCCATAGTCACCCACGCTCAGACTACAGCAAACAGGAAAGATTGACTCAACACGCTGAAAACAGAAAAACAATATCAGACAATCATACTACCCCTTTCACGTTTATTAAGAGGTGCTTGTGTCCACAGTTCAGGCTCATTCTGTCTGGCTTGAATTGCAAAATTCTCGGGAGTTTAGACATGTGAGGCTCTGGGGAAAAGAAGGTCGAAAGGTAACTCTTCTGACTGACTAAATCTTATGACAATTTCAGGCCTTCCATCAACCAACCATTTCCAAGGTGTAGGTAGCGATGCTTACTAGGGCAAAAACACTGCCCTGGCTGCTGTGTGCCTGGTTTGCTCATCCTTCGGAAAGCCATCAGGTGTGATGCCTGCTGGACAGAGCATCCAAACCAAGAATGACAAGAGGCAATAACCATGCTGCTCTCCATCCTACCGAGGATGAAAGCGTCATGTTGATTTTTACGGAACTCAGGTTCAGGGGGACACTGAACAATATCTAATCTAGATGCACACTTTCTGATACCACCAGATGGCACGGCATTGTGTTGCAATGGATGCCACCAGATTCCATCTGCCTCCCCCTGAACAAACCTGGAAGTGTGTGAGATGGAAACACGAGAGGTAGAAATGTAGGAAACACCGAAGCTCCCCGTTTCTGCTAAAAATAAGACGCGTTTCCTTTTGTTTCTTTTGTGCCTCCCAATTTTTGGCCTCCGAATTTTTCTGTGAGTTTGCACAGAAGAGAATTCACATATCTGAGCATTAAAAAAAATAAATCGAAATCTTACGCCATAGGCTGAGCCATCTTCTCAGTTCTATGTCCTATCACTGCTCGTTACTATGAGACTCTGCTCTTAGCTGGTCCTGACGTGATTCTGAGGACAGGTCCAGCCTGAGTTCCTTCCCATTGCTCCGTGCCTAGACAATCTGCTTGTGCTTTTATTGGTCAACTGAATGGGTTTCTATCAGACTGTCTTAGCTTTTGTTCATTTTTCTCGCCTCCTTTTTACAAAGATAAAATGGTATAGGAGGTCCTTCTGTTTCTGTGTTACTTTCATTGGTTAATAAAGAAACTGCTCTGGGCCTATAGCAGAGTTATAGGGGAACAGAGGTAGGCGGGGAAAACAAAATGGAATGCTGGGAAGAAGAGGAGGAGAAAGATGTCATGGATCCAGGCCGGAAGTAGACGTTGTGAAACTTTGCTTGTAGGCCACGACCTCGTGGTGATACACAGATCAATAGAAATGGGTTAAATTATGATGTAGGAGTTAGCCAATAAGAAGCTAAAGCTAATGGGCCAAACAGTGTTTTAATTAATACAGTTTCTGTGTGGTTATTTTGGTTCTGGGCGGCCAGGATGAACAAGCGGCTTCCTCCAACAGATAAAATGCTAAGTGATTCCCCCCACCACCCATATCATACCTTATATAGTAAAGGGTTAAACGTAGCCAGTTGTCTATGTTCAGGGTCAGTCTCTGGAACATTTTTTTCATTTGCTCACATGACTTAGAAGTGTTGACGGCTCCTTAGGTAGTTCCCTAGTAGTTTAGTGAATAAACCAGCATGGTTCCTTCGAGGAATTTGATTTCTTAATGAATAAAATGGCAGTGTGGCTTAAGACAGGAAGTGGAGAAGCCAGTTTATTCGACACAGAGGCTCCAAGCATTTCATTTTCGTTGCACACAAAGCCTTCTGCAGCATAATATTTTGTTTAAGATCACGATAGTTCCGAAGTGTTAGTAAATACATAAGTTGGTAAAAATGAATCCCTGGTTTCCGATTAGTTAGTGTATCACAGTGCTCGACATGACTCGGGTCTATTGAGGACCCAAATGGGAACTGAATTTGGGCTTCAGGTTATGACTTAGAACAGCAGCAGGAAATCATGAAGACACTATGATAACTAAAGTATACAAACTACCCCAACTGGAGAGCACAGAGTAGCAATCACTCCCTCTCATGATGAAAATAAAGATTAAAAATAAAAGAAGAGCAGTCATTGGCCAGTCATTTTTCTCACAACCACGTGGCTTTGAAAAAAGCCGTTTTAGGGGCGGGGTCCAAAGGGAACACCATCTAAGCCGATGCTTACGATGTAACACGGGAACTATTTCAAACTGCCAAAGGCATATCGGGCAAGTATTATTAGTTAGAGTTCCATACACATACGCTGAGAGCTAAGGACCACAGCCGCTTAAGTAGCGATTCCATGCGTCTAAAGGGAGCCCGTGGAGGAGTCTAACTCCCTAAAGGAGTATAGTGAGCCGTCAGAAGAAAGCAAAGAGAGACGCAGAGAAGACCACGAAGCCGGCCACTTGCAGGGACGAGGAGCAAGTTTGGGGCCGTTTTCGTGGCACTGCACACGTGTCCTGCTAAGAAATCCTAGAGCTTCTTCTCAGAGAAGCCCTCTATTGGCAGCAAGAATGAAGAGATCTGGGGGGGTGAAGCGCAGCTCGGCGGTTAAGCGCTGGGCATAGCAAGGGCAGCTCAGCGGTAAAGCGCTGGGCATTACAAGGGTAAAGGATTAGTTCAGAGGCTCAGGCGGGGCACGGTCCAAGAACTGGTTTGTGCAAGGAGAATTCTGAGTCCTTGTAAGAGCACTCCAAGAAAGCAAGACAAGAATTTTACGGCCTCAGTGTCTTCAAAACGCGGATCTGTTCTTGACATATCGAATAGGAGTGAGCTTATATCAGATAACTCATTGCAGCTGGCTGTTTTTATTTGATTATGTCTCTAGGGAAAAAAACGTATTTTGCTGTGCACAGGCTTGTCTGCCGCGTGTGGCTTGCCTTGTGATCGGACACTTAACCCGTATGACCTTTCTTAAGCCTCAGAACACAAACTGTCTGTTGTTCTGAATAAGTTGGCTATTTATGATATTTATGATACCTTAGTCTGCCTGGTTTCTAATCTCCATTCCCTTAGGTGTCCCCACCTATGAGGAGGTGACAATCCTCAGCAATACAAGCACACACAGAGAAAATTAAGACTGGGGAAATTTGAAGGGACACTCCCTTCCCAAAAGACATACATTTTTTTCATCTTATAACCACGAATAGGGTTTTTTCGCCCCATAAATATGGTAAGCTGAAGAACGTATGGTTGGCCGGGTGGAGGCAAGAAAGCTAACAACGGTGGATCGTTGACCCTGTATTGGGTGATTTGCCTGCCTTGGTCAGTTTTATCCTTCGACTCCAAAACTGAGGGATTTGCTCACTTTTGCAGATGAGGAAATTGAGGGGCAAAGAGGACAGACCCAAGTTCAAAGAACTGGAACACGATAGTTTCTTGTTCTTTTCCATAATTAGTTGTTAACTGTGCACTCCGATTGAAATTAATTAAAAATACTCCGTTGTGAGTTTGAAAAGCAACCATGTGGGTGGGCTTATTGGTCCTTGCCCAGCAGAGAGTCTGGGGAGCATCCTTCATCTTTGTTCTGCCTGGCATCCGTAGGTCAGCTTGCCTCTTCGTGACCTGTGGCCACCACTGGTCTTGTGGGTGTTTATTTGCTTTGAGTGGTCACTGTCTTGTGGTCACTAACCCGAGTCCTTTGCAAATGTTATAGTCTCGTAGGCATCTTTTGGGTGGTCGCACGGTAAGGGCAACTGTATCATGTGTTATTTATCACATATAACAAAATTACATGGCTAGCAAAAAAATAATAACAGCAGAGATTAGAGAGAGATGCTGGGGTCCTTGGGTCTGCAGCCACATGTGGCCGAGAAGCAGGTATTGGCTCACACTGTATTGTGCTGCAGGAATAAAAAAAGAATCTGGAATTTATAAGCTAATTGACTGGAAAAAAAAATCATGGACAGTGAAGTGAAAATGTCGGCGTGTTTACGCTTTTCCATATGTAACCCGACCTACATGTTTAAAAATGTAAACTAATTGCTGGATTTATTTGTAATTATACCACTATTTATGTTTCTGTCCAGTGGGTTTGGGTGCAGCCCACTTTGGTTTTGCGTGAGATAATTGACAGATCCTTACAAGAAGACAAAGGGCACAGAGAGCACATAATATTGAGTTTCCGGTTTGCTTCTCTGACATCAAAATACTGACTTTTTTTAAAGTACCATTATGCTACATTTGCTGCCAGAACCTATTAGTCTTTCATGATCGAATATATATTAAGCACACATCTGTCAGCTGACAGTAAATCCGGTCATGCCCATGCTCTTATCATAATATGGTCACGGAAACTGATAAAAGATTCTTGGCCAAACGGCATTTCCAAGAATCACGGTGCTTATTGCTACCAAGTGGGGCCAGAAAGAGGGGTAGGAGCTGCTACATGAAATCTGTATACACGCTCTAAATACTGCGGAATGATCCGTAGGGCAGAGAGGGCTTTATCCTAGCAAATGAATGTCTGGAAGGCTCATCCTTAGAGGCCGAATATTCTGCCCTCAGCTCAAGTCTTCTGCCAGTGAGGCCTGGTCTTAACAGTTGGAGGCAGCGCAACACCTTCATGCTCATTGCCTCCAAATGCAACTTCTGTCCCAACATGTGCTCGTGATATAAATGTGACTCTAATTGCCACATCTCCATGTTCATAGCATGGTGAGGGAGAATGACAATGGACAGTTTTAATACGATCACCGCGTGGTAAGGAAGGAGTTCTGTTGAGGCATGGTTGGCCTAGCCTTTCTGCACACACCCTGCCTTGCACCCACGACATGGTGGCGGAGGGGCTTCTACAGAGACAAAACTTGAATCACGTTTATAATTGATGCTTAGACGTATCCTGAGGGGAAAGCCCAGCATCCCTGAGAGAGAATTAACACATGGACAAAGTATCTGGTAGGTGAACAGATCTCTTCTGTGGTAATATTGAGGGTCAGGCAAGAGGGAGTGAGAAGGACGGCCTTTGGGAACCTTCATGTTGGTTCTTGAGCTCACTGAGACCCAGCAAATGTGGAAGGAGAGAATCCTGTAAATTGATGAGATAACTCCAAGCCCTCCAGCATATCAGTGCCCAAGCCAGGCTCCCACAGAGAACACTCCACCCAGAGGAGGGAGAGATAGCTAGACAGAGACTAGCAAGCAGCTGCAGCTACCTCAGAACTCCACGTAACAAGAAATGTACCTTCAATGGCTCTGATACCTCAGAGCCCTCAAAGCCATTTCCTTAGACCCCTAGCGGTGAGCCCACAACCACAAGCCAGGTTGTAAAGTTTAGTGGACTCTCCTACAAGAGAACCCTGATTGCTCTTCGGGCTGAGGAGGGAGGGGGACTTGATTGGGGGAGGGGGAGGGAAACGGGAGGTGGTGGCGGGTAAGAGACAGAAATCTTAAAGAAAGAAAGAAAGAAAGAAAGAAAGGAAGAAAGAAAGAAACATGCATCATCCTAAGAACTTTGAAAAGACTTGAACCAAGAGAAGATTCTGACAAAATTTGTATTTTAGGACAATCATTCTGGTGGCCTGAGAGAAAAGACTGAATTACACAAGTATCCAAGCATGCTGGCTTGGCTTGAGCTAGCGATTTGTCTTACCACGGATAAGCCAGGACAGATTTCAGAGGAATTAAAGGGCGCTCGCTTGAAACCAAGCAGCCCGGAAGTACATGGAGAAGCTAAGGCAATCGAACAATGAGAATCAAAAGTGTTAAAAGTGCTGCGTTTGTGACAAAGAAGGAGGGGACACAGCATAATGGTTCCTAAACTGTGTTTACAGGCAGATAAGGACATTGCAAGAACCACACACACTGGAAGAGCCTGCCAAGGATGAGAAGTATATGCTACATTTCAACCTTTAAAGATCATCAAATGGCAACCGTTATATTAAGTAAATTTTTGAAGAAATGAATTAAACATTTAGTCAGTGACTTCCCAAGAAACACCCAGTTCAACAATGCGTAAAATATCATATAGCACTCACACACACACACATGCAACCACACACACACACACACACACACACACACACACATCTATACATATATCTTCTATACATATATATTATTCTAAAGCTCCACAGGAGAACTGCCGGTGGCCTTAAATCCTTCTTACCCATTTACATTCCTCACATTTTTCTATAAAGCAGCATTTGGCCGTAAATACAATGGGTTGGAAATCAGGGAGCTTTGGGAAATGATCGTTGGGACTCGCCATTTTCGGAGACCCCAGCTACCTCATCTTGATGCTCGAGATAATAAAAATGCACGGATTCCCAAATACTCAGAAGGCCCGATTTAGGCACACTCAGAATGAGTTAGGAAGATATATATATGAAGTTAAGACGCAATCTATAAACACCGCTAGAATAGCATTCAGTGAAGTAAGAGTTCAAAAGGAGAAACAGACCCATAGGACTTAACAACAGTCTAGCTTCATGGATGCTATTGGCCTGGACCTCCATCTGCATCTGAGAGAATCTTGCTCTTTCCTCAGTTACCCATGAGACCAGATATTCCAGGACTGTTTCATCTCCCCATAAACACGCACACAGGGGGAGAGGGTCCTAAAATCAGTTGCCAAGATACTCAAGAAAAATACGATGCCCCTGATCCTTGACGAATTTCACAAACCCTGGTTCGGTCGCCACAATAGTCCAAGACTGCCCCCTCCCCCCATCTATTTTAAAACGGCTTCGCGAAAATGTATGACTTCTATTCTTATTTTGAAACCACTGGCATTTGCTCCGTCCATAAACAAAAACACCATTTCTCGAAACCACCAGACATCAAGCATGCAATTTTCTTCTCTAATACTTTATCTAAAGGAGAGGCTACCCTGGGTATTTACTGTAACCACTGCACATACTCTCCCGTTCTGCTCCGTGCACTTAGATGCGTTTTAATGAGTCATATTGCGAAGCACTATATTTTTCGTTACTAAATTTATTAACATATACTTATGGGGCGTACAGTTATACTGTTTTTTTCCCCCTGTGGTGTTTGTGTTAGGACTAATTTTTGCTAATTTCCTTTGTTTTCCCAAGGACTATTTTTGTCTCCTTCAGCCACAAAAAAAAAATGATCTTTGATGTCATTTTACCAAGGAAAAATGTAAAAGCTTCCTTACTCTCGGGAACACAGTGCTAATATGTATTTATGCACGCTCTTTCAACATGGCGTCCATTTCATCAATCTCATGTATCAGAAATGATAGAACAGGTTTCCTGTGTCAGTGAACTTAATACTTTGGTTCCCGATCCCCATGTGGAGTTTGTAGAGAAACTGAAAACCAAGTAATTAAAAGTAGCACCATGAGGTGGCTTTTATGGAAAGTTACGTGAACTCTCAAAACGTCTGTCTTTTCAAATATGGCTGGAGTAACTATCCCTTGACATAGGAAGAAATTAATATTTAATGAGTTAATAAACATTTTGTTATTCTTTTGCCTGTAGATCTGTATATGTTCGCATCATATTATGTAAATGTATATGCACATCAAACATACCAGACTGGCCCAGAAAATATTCCGCAGTGGGGCAGAGTTATGTGAAGAAAGAAAGACCCAAGTTAGATAAAGTGTAGAAAGGCCTTATTTTCCTATTAGGGCCGGTTATGTGCATTCATCATTGCTAAATAGGAAATTGGAAATTTATTCGATGTCAAGAAAAGCCATTTAGCCACCGATGAGTCACGTTCTGCCCCGAGTCGTCTGGCCGACGGGCGGATCACTTGTTGGCAAATTTGAATGGTATTAAATTGAACAGGTAAGAGAAAAACAATAGGCTTGTGAATTAACCAAATTAAATTTGTGGTGCGTATTTCCGAATAGCACAGGCGAGGGAATGCTGACGCAATTTCCAGAAAGAGCAAGGATTCATACACAGCACAGTCATCCTCCTCCAAGACCAAACCTCCAGGGCGTTCCAGGGCCCCGCGCTCGCGGCGCTCACATAGCAGAGAGAAGCTGGGGTCTCGGTCTCCCGCGCCACAACCGCTGGCCAGAAGGAGGGTGCGGAAAGCAAAGCCCCACGGATTCTAGCTCGGAAACGACGTGGATTTCTGTTGGTTTCTTTGATAAGCACAGCCCTCCTTTCCAGGTGCCTTCACTGCCATCTTGATTTTGGTTTACCCCTCTACTTTGGCTTCCAGCTTCTAGCTCTTTCCTGGATCGGGACGCCCCCTTCCTTATCTCATGATTTTCTACGATTCACGATTCTCAGCGTTCAGTGACCGTGGATGTAGCTTGAATCTGCGGTTCTGTCTTTCCTCTTTTATTACTCATCCCCTTTTAATTGTCTGGTAGAAACCCAGACATTTCAGGTCAGAGAGGAGTTATTCTAGCATCCACATCACTGTATGGTACAGGGAAGCCCCATTGCCCTTCCCAGAATAAACTGAGGGCATTCAGTCTAAGAGAAGAGGAGCTCAGACAGGCATTGCTTGCATGGCCTGCACATTTTCAGAGTGATTTTTTTTTTTTTACTTTTGTGTGTCCAACATAACAACCAAAGTACAATTTCAGGAGAGGTAAGCAAAACCTGGAAGCGCCTCTCTTAGATGGTGATTTTTTTTTTTATTTTTAGTTTTTTTCCACAAATCCAAGTAAAAATCAAAATACAACTAATTTAGAACACTCAACTCACTCCGAGGACCTGACTAACCCCTTCAGCCAAATTAGAGTGCCCGAGCAAAGCCCCAAGAGACAAGCCGATGCCCCGATGTTTCAGAAACAGTAACCAAGAGAGCTGAGGATTCCAGCCGCCTGCCGTTTTCCTGGTTTTAAACACACAGATCTTGAAGTACTGATTTTAACCATAGCAAACCGATCTTAGCCCCCAGTCTGGACATCACTGAAAGACACCAGCTCTTTTAGACAGTGTCCCTCCTGTCTGGGATGAATGAGGAGTTTCTTTCTAAACCGTGTTCTATTTTTACGTGGCAGTTCTCTGACCTCCCAGATGTCACAGCTACGAGAGCTTGGAATCCCCTCATGGATTTGTGGCTGTGCTCCCCAGGGGAGTTTGTGGCTGTGCTCCCCAGGGGAGTTCGTGGCAGATTAACTTCCCAGAGGCACCCACCAACCTTAGCGACAGTCTCTCATTCATTGACTTTCCTCTTGGGGAAAGTGGCAAGATGGTTGACAGCAAACATTTTATTGTCCCCTAAAGAGTTTTCTCTCTCGGTCTCTGCCCAGTGGTGCCTTAAATACATTTGCACGTCTCATTCTTTCACCTGTTGGCAGGTAGCAGGCAAAGACCATGCTGACCATGGGAGATGGCACCCCAAGACAGAGATGCAATATCAGAAACAGAAAAATAAAACCAACTATTTTCCTGAATGAATCGGAAAGGCATAGAACCCCCAAATGCTTCTTAGCTGGGGAATTCTCGTCAATGTTTCCAAGCCACATCAAATATGGATTTGATGCTATGTGTTGGGCCTGTATGGCGTACAGAGGTCTGGAAATGAGTGTCACTAAGCCCTAGGAAGAGGCCACTTGGCTTCAGAATCGTTGGTCCATGCCTTCAGAGGGTGACGATTTCACAGCTGTCTTTGGCGTGTGTAAACTGTTTCCCCAAAACAGAGAGGACTTATGGGAGTGGAATCTACTTGGTGATGGGCAAGGACCAACACAGTCCACAGCCTTCACACTATTTACATATGCAAAGGCATAAGACTAGATGACCATCAGTCATGACGTACGAAAGGTTAGGTCATCATCTCATCTTTCCCCCTCCAAAAAACAAAAAAATACCAAACTGTATCCTTGTCAGTAGTCACAACTAGTTCACACTTTCAACACCGAGCACAAGAAATTGAAAGGTATCCTGCTTAATATTAGACCAAAAAAATCTGATAATGTATATGGTACAGTATCCACTTATATGTAATTATAACAATATTAATTTTATTCCTAATAATATAAACGTCTTTTTCATTCTGTAACTATCAGTGGCCTCTAGCATGCCTGCAATGCCACTCCTGATCTACTCATGGTCTCCATTCCTGTCCCCAATTCCTCTGTATAGTTAATGTTATTGGATGGGTGGAGGTCGATGGGTGGCTGATTGTAATTGAGCTATTAAATATTTTCTCCTTAACATTTGCCCCTTTAAAACTTCAGAATCCACTGTCGTCTAAACTGCGTCCCAGGACCTTGAATGACTTTTCCCCATTTTACTTAAAGAATTTTGATTGCATTATTTCCCCCTTTCCGAAATTATTTCTTCCACCTCCTCCAGTCATCCAGAGCATCTAAGATTTTTCCAGGCTCTGAGAAACAGCGCACCGAGCTCCATTCTTCCTGCCGCTATGACAGAGAACCTGACCCTGGGAGCTTCCCTCCCAGTCCTAACGACTAAACTGAAAACACCCCAGAAGCTGCCTTTGAAGGACTTACTTTCCAGTGCTAAACGATCAGGGGGTAATGGCCACTTAGTCCTTGAGAGACTAGCTGGGGCTGAAGCCTAGAGACCCAAGCCAAGGGAGCACACTCATGCTTTCAACAAGGGGCTAAGCAGAGCCAGCGGCTGGCTAGGGAGGTCAGGATGCGGAAAGTCAGGGCAGGCGGCGGAATTTCCAACAAGCAGCAAGCTCCCTGTGAGTTGAATGCTGTTACAGAGGAAGAAGTGGTTAAGGCCTGGGTGCTGACAGTCAGTTCATCATATTGCTGGGACGATCATTAGCCATGTGACCTGGAACGAGACCGCTGTGGCATCTCGCTTCCTCAGCAAAATGAGAATTTTCTCTGTTCCTGTCACTTGACGGCTAATGAGAGAATGAAAGCTGTCGGATCGTGGGACATGTAAGAATTGTGTCTAGCAGGCAGTACGTGCTCAGTAAACACGTCTGTTCTCGGCATTGCCACTCTTATTACCAATAGTGAGGATGTTGCTACTTTGGGAGGAGAACAGAGAGAAAACCGAGATTATAAGAGAAGGGACTGAGAAGACCTAGTCTCTCAAAGGCCCCACCCCCAGATACACAGGAAGTCACGGACAAAACAGCTTCCCCCAAATCCCAAACTAAGGAGCAAAGAGCAAACCTCACTGCTCCTTGACCCAAACACTTCCTTTTCTGCCACTTCTGAAGAATTAGATGCTCTGTGGTCTAGGTATGAAATAGTATAAAAAGTTCCAATTCTTTTTTTTTTTTTTTTTTTTTTTTGGATTTTTCAAGACAGGGTTTCTCCGTAGCTTTTGGTTCCTGTCCTGGAACTAGCTCTTGTAGACCAGGCTGGCCTCGTTCCGATTCTTTAGCAGCGTTCAAGCCTTAGCTCTACAGTGAAGCCTTCTGGAGCATGCTCAGAGTCGTCCTTACTCTCCATGACGCAGCCCACACTCTGAATCTCTCCCATTTCCTTTTGATATCTTGCTTTTACAAGCAGACGCTGAGAAATGTGTTCCTCTCTCCCTCCCCGACCCCAAAAACCCTTCTAGATACCCCACCCTTTCACAGAAACAATCTCATCTCTGTGTTCTCCGGGTCTCTGCAGTCCTTCGGCCCGTCCTCCCAGCTCTCCGTTTTATTCGAAGAACGCCCTTTCCCCTCAATTCACCTGCTTGCATCAGACTCACCAGCCCCTTAAGCGCCACACGTTCCCACGGTCACATTCCTAATATTTATAGTGCACCTACTATTGCATAGCCTGGACTTTCAGATACAGCAGAGAAGGAGAATCGGCCACGTTTCCGCTTTCACGGAGGAGCGTGCCTTCCAGCTAGGAGTTGAAAATAATGAACGATGCGTAGCAGCAATAAATTAAGCAGACCACAGTATGTCTTCTGGAGGTAGAGCGACCTGGACAACTTGGTGAGAGGGGGGCCTTTCTGATGGGCCAGCTTTGGAGCAGGCATCCGGATCAAAGGGAACAGCCCTGGCATCGACACGAGGAAAAGGACTCTCCCCCTGTGAGCTTCAGCTTCCTCCTCTGTTAAATCATGGCTAGGGCAAACCACCGGAAAGCTAGCGTGACGGTTAGAAAGGTGTTCGGAGGGGATCAGGAAAAAACCAGCACAGTGGACAACAGTTTTTCTCACACCGCTTCACCCAGAGCTGCTCCGTGCTGAATCCTTGCACAGTTTTAGGCATTGATCTAATGATGGCAGGGAGTGGGATAAAGAAAAAATAAACACAGACAGAAGCTCTAGGAACAAGTACCGGACTCTTTGAGAAAGAAGCCAAGACACCCGAAAGCTTGGTGTGTTTCTCATAGACAGTAGAATGCGAGGGGCTGTGCGCACCTGAGTGGAGGCGGGGCTTATGGTCTACCGCTGAATCAGAGAGACAGGTTTACCATCTTCAGGCCATCATATTTGGGATGCAGCAAGGTACGGAAGACATGTTCTGCACATGCTATCACCATCATGTTGGGATCCCCTTGGATCCTGGTGGAAGTCTTTACCGTCCCTCTGAGTTTGCCTGGGGAAAGCTTAGCGGTTCCCGGGAGACTGCGGGCTTGCAGTCCAGGATCTGACCACACCGTGTCAACAATAGAAAGTTCCTTCCTCCTGACTTCAGTCACTCAGGGCTTCCACAACTGCCCACAGTCTGAAAAGCATGTCAGAGTTTATGGCCCCAAAGCACAGCATACAGTAGAGAACACAGCACAATATGCCGAAAGGAATGTACGTTTAAGAAACCTACAAAGAGTGGGGGGGGGGGGACACGCCTTTAATCCCAGCACTTGGGAGGCAGAGGCAGGTGGATCTCTGTGAGTTCGAGACCAGCCTGGTCTACAAGAGCTAGTTCCAGGACAGGCTCCAAAGCTACAGAGAAACCCTGTCTCGAAAAACAACAACAACAGCAACAAAAAATGTCTCCCAGCTGGGTATAGAATCAGACTGTCTGTCTTCAGAACACAGGTTGAATTAAGAAGTTTTTAATACATCAACAACAGTCTTGGCCCTGAACACACGTTGGGTTGTTTTCCCACGACTTTTTCAAGATGTGTTTTAGGGAAAGCTGTGTGGTCTGCTTACGTACTTTTGATACACAGAATTATTGAATGAACTACTTCTTCCAGGCTTCATATTTAAAATTTCATTCAGTCACAATAAGCTTGACATTATTAGGGTCCTGGGGGGTGGTGCAGAAAGGGGGAACAACTCGTATCAAGTACCCCAAAAGTCTTCATAATGAGAAGTCTTGGCAGAAATAGCCTACAAAAATACAAGTGTTCCTGCTCAAGAAAGCTCACCCAATTTAGGAAGTTTGTCATCTTCTGAAAGATGGAGACACCCTCAAACAACAGCCAACGGTGTCCATACTAAAACTAAAACTCCAGATGGAAATCTCACCCTCCCAATTCCCCATACAATATACCTCTAAATACCACCCCCTCTCTCTCTTGATGGACGGCCTTTCATACTAAGACCGGGATCACCAGCATATTCTGAAAAGGGAAGAGCTAATACTTGCCTACAGCTGTATTGATTACAAGACATACCGCAGCAGGAAGGGTATAAACGAGGGGGTTGGAGAAAGGCTTGCAGACCTGCCCTGAGACCCCACCCCTGCCCCTGGACTAGTCTTGTGCCATCACTGGGAGTCTCGCCGAGCTCAGACTCTGGATCACCCATCTCTCCATTTACTGCCTAGGTGTACTTCGCCTTCTATTTGGATTTAAAGGCCATCTAACCTCTGACTAATCCCAAGTCCGCACATCCAGCCAGGCCCAGCTCACCCAGCTCCAGGCAGGCTTACTCATTTCTTTATGGGATATTACTGCTCAGGGGCTGTCAAGTTATTTCAGGTGCACTCCCTTCCAGCCTTCTGAATCAACTAAGCTGATTCCCCACAGCGACCCCTAAAACTTAGCTAGTGTTTACTTACCTGTTTACAAACTTACTTTCTTACCTTCTGAGGTAAGGGATCCCTGTACTGTTCAGGCTTCCTTAATTATTCGTGAGTACCACCGTGCCTGGCTTCCTACCCCTGATTTCAAAGGTGGTTCTGCAAGGCTATCGACCATTCATCACCATCATCATCCTCCTGCCTCTCCCCACCGCAGGACACATCGCCACCCAAGCAGCTGCCGTTAGGTGTTAGCTCACTGTCTCTTAGAACCTGGCAGTGGCTCTTCACTTCATCACGAAAGCCACGGTCCTGCCGGTGACTCTTGAGGTCCCCCCTCACCGTTCTCTCTGGATTTGAAGTGTGACATTTCTTTTGTGTTGGTAGTCTGCTTTCTGATACAAACCGGCTCCCCCAAAGTCATGTGACTAGTCTTGTTCTTTAAAAAGACAAGGGCCTAGCTCTTAGGGGCCATCTTTAGCATCATTTGAAGGAACACTGTCCTGTAAGGAAAGAAGTACTACTTCCGGCCTTCTGGATAAGGACTAAGGACCACACAGAACTTTCAAAGGCCGGAGATCATTGACAATCTCAAAAGACAATCCGGGGGCATGTAAAAGGGGAGAGAAAGAGAAAGGTGAAGGGGTTGGGGGCATCACTCAGATAGATACAACCTGTGAAGGAACGCTGTTCTAAAATGAACCAAAAACAGGGAAATGGGAGGTAGAAAACACAGGTAGGAAAGGGGGGGGGGAGAAATTATGACAGGAGACAGAAGTTTGAAGTCAAGAAAATCTGGAAAACAGAGGCATTTGTCCATAGGGCTCCAGAACCTAGGGACAAAGTTGATTTTGGATGGGACAAGGATGATGTGATCACCAACAAGGAGACCATAACACTGCCTGGGAGGCAAACAGAACTCTGAATGTATAGTTACCCCGAAATGTCTAGTGACTTTTTGCTGCTGTCTCTCTAGGGGGTACCCTTGAACTGTCATTCAAAAGCCACTGGCGATTGCCCCGGATGCTGATGGAAACATCAGGAGGGCAGCCATGTGAAGGGTCGTAACCTTTCCTATGAAGGGACCCTCAGAAGTGCCCCCCTAAGTAGATTTGAGATGGGAGAGGGGAGGAAAGAGAACGGCGGGGGAGGGAGTGGAGAGGGCCAGGGACAGTCTTAACTTCAATGTTGCACTCCCACTGAAGATCAGCCGCTTTTAGGTTTTCTGCAGCGCACATAATTGCATGTAAAATCTGTGGTTCTTCCCAGAAGTGAGGCAGCGACAGCAAGACTGGAGGTATGATAATAAAACCCCGGGTATTACACAGGGCACCCCGAGCTCCACGAAGAACCATAGGAGGAAGGGAATCCTGAGAAGGTTGCACAGAACCGCCCAAGACTGCAACCGGGCAAATTTGTATCAACCTCCTCGAGAGTCAAACGCCTGCCTCACTACCTGAGACTGTTCCTTACTCAATTGTGGCTGCACGTGCTTTAAAGATGAGCTATGGGTTCTTTTAAAACTAAATGTCTTGATAGCATAATGACTATTAAATACATCTCAGACCAGCACAGAGGACTCCGGAGCAGCTTTGTGGCAGCTCAGGAGTGCCCCCTACAGGCTGACGTCCAGAACGCAAGCGGAGGACTGGAGCAGAGAGCGGCTTTTTTGGGAGTCTCAGGGAGGCTCCATCAAGGGTCTAGGAAACGGGCGGCAAAGAACATGAACTCTTACTTTTCATCCTTTTGTGAACAGGAAGAAATGAAAGACCTGTGCACGCGTTTTCCTTTATTCAAACCTTACTACCTATCGCCCACAATTAGCGAAAACACATTAGTAAAATCTGCGCTCATCCTTAGGTTGAAATCAATATCCGAACACGCATGCAAACGATAGAAAAAAAAAGGAAAAAAAAAACCAATATCACCTGTATCCAATATCAGAAATGATTTGCATTTGATGTTTGCAACATTAAAAGAAAATGCAAACATGTTCCTTAAGAGGAAGATTGGTGAGCTCAGGGCTGAGGTTTTATTGAATTCGTTATCTGTTAGAAATGCCGAGGGGGGGGGGGGTCCACCTATGAATATTATCACTTAAAATATTAATGATTATAAAAATATCAGTCACAGAAAGTCATGAAAACATGTGATGTGGGCATCAGTAAATTTTGATAGACTACACGAATGTATCCATAAGCATGTAAAATATATTACTGTGCCTATACTCAATATTATACAGCGTATAAAATATATTACAATAAATTAGAGGCAGAAAAATTTTATAGCATTTCACTTAACCTAAATTTTTTTGCATCCATATGTTCTGATGAATTCCACTGCAATTTGAAAGAGGAAAAGAAGGGCAAAATGTTCACCAAAAACCTCTAAAATGTTTTACTGGAGAGATTTTTCAATACTAATAATAGTACAGTTTCAGAAATGAATGTGTTCGATTTTGTAACCATTCAATTAAACCCAGAATTACACAAATGCTTAGCATGGACACAACGTATTTACCTAAATTAGCAGCCTTTTTATGTGATCTTCAAATAAATACAGATCTTTGGGAAACTTCATTTAACATCATAAAATGTTCATTTAGAGTCAATTTCAGATACATTCCTAAGATAGACATAGATGTATGGGATTAAATTGACAGATCACACTCACAAACCTTGTGTAAACAGGGCTTTCCCTGGTCAGAAAGAAGAGGTCATGATTTGGTGATGTATGTTTCTTGTGGAATTTTATAACATGCATAAATACATGTCCCAATATTTAAAATGTATGACAGCATTATGACATATATGTTTTCAGTAGGTGACGAAAGTCCGCGCAGTGAGGGAGCGCTTTTTGATATCTCGGTCTACTGTGATCTACTGTTTGGGCCTCATCACACCTGCCTCCTCTGCCCACACTGTCGTCCTGGGCATGTGAGGTGCCCCAACATGGTCAGAACCTGCAAAAAAAAAAAAAATTTAGTGTATAGGCCCCACTCAGAGTTAATGAGCATGGGATCCACTCAGTTCCCTTACAAAATGTGGCCCCAAAAATGTACTTTAAAATGACGCTTTGGGTAATATGAAATTTTTTCAGCACCATAATTATTCTGAGTTTGAGTTTTTTAAAAATGACACGGAGAAAGGACAGAAAAAAAAAAACAAAGAAAGCAAACGGCACAAGAACCCGGTGACTTGGGCAAATAAATTAACATTTGCAAAATATTTTAATTAACAAATTATGAATCACGGTGTTGGCTCAGAAGGAAATTTTAAGACCCCTGGACAATAAGTGTAACCTGAAAAACATGCCTAAGCCTTAAATATTATATATACAGTCTTGACTTGGGAAATGTACCTACGTACAATTAAGACAATTTCGAGTGAACTTCTAGTCAAATTGAAAAGTCTGGGCTTGTGTGGGTTTCTTTGGTGCTTGGAAGATGTCTTAAGTTCAGTCATTTCCTTGCACCCCAGAAAACGCCAGCATTTTTCAAAAAGAGGTAGGTTTTTTTTTTTTTTTCATACTCTCCTACCATGAAAAATGCTACCTTTTTTGGCTAATACAAAGAAACCGCGATTAACAGTGAAACCGTAAATACTTTCTGTGCTAACCACAAATGGCCTTTTCCCATGGAGAAATGGCTTACATGTGTTCGGAACGTGTTTGCTTTCGTTTTGTAAGGAAGGGGCTGTGGGGATGTTTTTATCTAAGAAAAGAACGTGGCGGCGGGTACGTTGGGCAGCTTTCTAAAATGAGAAACACCCGTTGGATTTAAAGGGAGTTTTGTCTGGGCCGGGCATTCAGAATGAGGCAGCCTGTGCTGATGGTTCGGGATGCTCTCGATGGGATGCTGGGGCCAAACATTTCCTGCACCAGGCAGCAGGCCCTCCCTGCCTGCCTCGTGCATCTGGCCAGCTTGTGATGGCTCTCAGCAGGCACAGTCAATACACAGCTCCCTTTCGGCAGCTTGGCCTGGCTCAGTCGCTTTCACAAGGTCCCCTGTGCGACAGCCGGGGTCCTGGCCTTTGTGGCGGCATGTGAGGCGCTGTACCTAATGTCTGCCAGGAACAGACTGTGGAATGTCACACCAGGTGACATTTCAAGTCATTCTCAATTTGAATCGACGATCTGGACGATTTTGCGCAGTGTCGTTCACACCCTACAAACACATAGGAGAGGGAAGGCCTTTCAAACTGCTCCTTTCCTGACGGCAGCAGCTAGGTCTCCTCGCCAAAGGGTCTGTGGTGGGAACTAAAGACAGTGGCGATCGGCAGTATTTTATCCTTGTCGTATAGAAAAATAAAACGAGGAGATCGAACTGAAAATCAGAATGGGTTAGAGCTGATCTCTACCCAACTGGCTTCGTGCCCACGGTGGTGTGTTCTCAGAAAAGATTTGCACCCTGCGGCATTATCTTCTGAAACCTTTCTGCCGCCGAGTACCCCACTAAACTCCTCTGCTTCGAGTTATCTATATAAATCTGCAGGATTACTGGAGAATAAGAGGGCAAACCTCCTATCATTCACGAGATTAAAGCCATAAACTGGATATTTGTTCTTTCCACCCCGGCTTTCACCGTGCGAAGAGAATTAGTAATTTTCAGAGAAGTAAACTTACTCTTAAGACCCTGTAAAGGGTGTTTATTTGGTTTGCTTTTGTGGATTGTTTTTAAGCCCGAGCCTTCATTGTGTTAAAAATAATTTTAAAGAGAAGTAAACTCATTTATAAAAAATAATAAAGTCCGCTGTTTAGCATCAAGCAGAGCTGGTAATTCAGCTATCAGTTCCCTCCTGGGATCCCTGACACAATGGCTTTCGTGACGCTGATGATCTGGGATTCAAAGTTAGTATTTAAGAGCAAGAGGGTTGGGGGGGGGGATATTCAGGAATTACACAGGTGGACCCCTCTTGCCCCAAAGAAAGAAGTAATGGGGTCATTCACAGCTGGAGATCCCCATTTCCCAGAGCAACTATCCAATTTCCATCTTATTTGAGCTGTGTAACAGTAAAAGCCTGAAAACCCTTTTATTCTGTTTCCACCCATTTGTAGCGTTAAAAAGCAAGTTATGGTGATGACAGAGCCAAGCACCTACATCAGAGATGAGAGTGCCCCAGTGCAGATCACAGAGGGTACTCCACATTCAAAACCTTGCCAAATGTTCACTACTGAAGGGGCAGGTACCAACAGCAATTAGGGTTTTAGTTGTGGCTGAGGACTTCTGGCACAATATAACAATGCGATATTAACCTAATAAAAGTCAAAGGGTGTCAATTTTAGTCGATTATCCTAAGAGCTTTTTAAAAAGAAATTGGAAGCTAATCTATAACCAAGTATGGGGCAGTTTTAGTAGAAAATGATGGGAAGGGGCAGCTTTTAACATACCTGAGGAAGGTGTGATTTGTTTGGTTGTAATTAGGCCTCTTTAGGTCAAAACGGGCTTTAGAAAAATATTGAGGGGCGAGAAACAAAGAGACTGACCCAAAGTAAAACTTATTTCATACTTAAGGACTCCTCTCTCCCCAAAGCACCGAGATCACGTGGTAGAACAACTTTGTGATCTCCGGTCCATCTTCATCTTCCAAACACCCCAGTTGGTGCCACTAAGAAGAAAGCCAAGACAGCGACCGGACCCATTAACATCGGTTTGCCGGGGTATGGATCTTACAAACATCGCGTCTTAGAAATGAAATCTTTAGCACATGTTTTAACCTTTTCCATGAACAGTGTTTACAGGTAAACTATCAAAAATTCTCCATTCTGAAACCTCACCAAGGAGCTGCCATTGTTCATTTTCCCAACGGGAACCCATGACGTCCTTCACCCAGCCTGAGCTGCAGCTTCCCAAAGGGAAGTTCATAAGGCACGAACTTGAGATGTTAACTCTGAAACTTGCTTAAGATTCGTTCACGATCTCGCTAGTCGCCTAGGGGAAGACTAGAGGAGATAAGACAGTTTTTCAGGACTCTGGGCACCTGGGAGTGGGATGGGAGCATCTCGCCAGGGCTCCCGGAGGCCACAGCTTCTTCGTCCTCTGCGGCTGGGCTTGTACCCCCCCCCATATTGGTTCGCTGAATAAACAGCTCAGAGCAAAGCAGGCCAGGTACGTGTTCTAGTTCTTGCCCCAAACAAGGCACCTTCACCCCTGCTCCGAAAGCAAAGGCACACTCATCCATGCTCCCAAAGCTTGGCAACCAACACCTTGCTCTACCGCACCAACACCAGGTGATAAATTCCAGGAAGAACTTTTGTTTCAAATGTTTCCTTGTGTATTTCAAGACTCTCAGTCTAACTGTTTCGCAGCACCGACTTCAGGCCCCGTAATGTTTAGGTATGTGTGTGAAGTGAGCCCTGAAGCCCTGCGGGTCCTGCAATGTTTTTCTCAAGGTCTGGCACGCTTCCCAGTGGGCACTTTGGATTGCTTAATGAGTGTGCTCCTCTACTAAAAGAGAGATTCCAGACCCTTTCCAGATCATACACGCCGTATTTCCTAATGTGCTTTTCCTTTTATATGGCTGTGTATATGAATATCAATACTTAATCTATGGGTTCTGCTCAATGTTACCAAACTGGGCATCACAAAAATATATTATCCAAAGAGAATATTTGGTCTAATGTGCTTTAAAACTACCCACCTGAGAATATATTAATATTGATTTCAAGCATCCCTTAGCACTAACCAAATTGATATTTATAAAATATTCACTTAATTAAAAAAATAAAAGTCTGAATTAAGAGATAGAGTTTTACCAGTGATGCCCTGAGTGTCCTATACATATGCAATTACTCAGTGGTCCAAACAGTTTTCTGGTGCGTGTGGTGGGTACCTATAACTCAACCGTATACACCTGACTGCAGCGACTGACACCGTGTGAATCGCCAGCTAAGCTGACTCTCTTAGTGCTTTCCCTGCCACCTTGAGCACAGTCTGACCAAATAAACGCTTACCACTCTCTAACTGAATTTAGAAAAAATAACCTGTCTATATTAACATAGCTATATTACCGGGAACCGTCGTTTAAAAAGAAGAGCGTAGTTTTTTAAAGTAGAAGCGATTTATCCCACGAATCTGTTCACTCTTGATCTGTGTTTCCACACCAAGGACAAAGTTCAGGAGATGAAAATGACGCCCATGCCATTCAAAACTAATGACAACTTTAGACTCTCGACTGTGTTGGAATTCTGCATCACAGGGACCTTGTCAAAGTTCTCTGTTTTCAATGTCAATGACCGCAATGGAAAAGTGTTGAAATAATTGTTCTACCCAGACTGACGCTGCCTATTGAACAATGGCGTTGATACAACCCCTGTGTTTGCACATTCTGCCTGAAGAGAATCCATCTTCTCTCGATGAAGGGATATCCATAGACCTTTCCCATGGACTCCTTCGGTCAGCGTACTGTGTGAGGACCAGTTGGTATCCACGTTGTTGTGACCACCCCTCTCTCACCATGCCAACAGTGGGAGGCAGAAGATGGAACATAGTAAGGAACAGCCTAGAACGGTGAGATTGCTAGGCTATAGTCTTGTGTCCAAGAGGCCGCCTCCCCTTTAAAAACAATGGATTACACAACACGCCTCTCCACGCTAATTCATAGCGTCTGAGTCATACCAAAGAGAGGATGCTCAGGGCTCTGCAGGACTGGATTCTCAGTCTCTCCAGTGCTCCTCCCTTAGGTTACGGTCTGGACTCAAGCTCCGCTATGGAAAGAGTGGTATCCAGGGGAACCAGGGACGTCAGGGAGCGTGCAAGCAATGCTTCCCTTATGAGAACAGCAAGAATTGAACTCAAGACGACTGCCAACCACTGAGAGCCCATTTCTACTCAGTGCACCAGGATCTCCAATCCCTTCCTTCTGTATTTTCTCCCCTGGAGGACAATGGGAGGGAGAGGGTGTCTACATTTCCACACGTGCTTCCCCAGAAAGAAAAGTTAGGATGACAGAACTGAAGAGTTGGTCTTGGCTATCCGTGTGCTTCAATTTTATCCGCAACCAAAGATGGACCTGACCCCGGAGGCTGGATGCACACCGCCTTAATGGAGACACAAGTATCAAAAATGTTTCTGTGCAAAACAATGTTGTCTCCTGTTCTAGGCTTCCTACTGCAGAGCCCCGGGGAAGGGCAGGAGTCACTCTGGTACAGCCATTGCTCAGGGACCCAGTGAACGACTTAAAAGACATCATCCTTCTTCAGTATTCAGGTGCTCCAGCTGACTCTGGCGAAATGTCGAAGGGGAAGCTGCCATGTCTAAGACCGAATAGAACCAAACTGATTTGCATTGACATCTAAGGTACAGTGGCCACCAAAGCTTTAAGCCCTGCTCTTTCTCTTCCTCTGCCTACCATTATTGTCTTCCGTGGTGTTCCATGAATCTCTTGAAACTTCCCTGTATCAGCTTCAGTATTTCCTGCAGTTTTCGCTAGCACAGGCTGTTGAGATGGCTCACGTGTCGTAAACCTGGACCCCCTCTTTCATAACACTGGTTATGTACGAATACAGGGACCATGCATGTGTAACTCTGGGTCACCACCGTATTTCCAAAGCTTGTGTGTTCCACGGAGTAGGTGCTTCATACAATTCCACCTGAGGTAGGGAACAGTATTGAAGTTCCAGCTGGTGGAAGCTATTTCCTGCCAGGTGAAAAGGAACAGATTTCCCAAACAATGAACAACAGCCACGGACGAGGTAAATCCGCTATCGCGTGGCTCAAGACGAAAACAGTTAACACCCAGCAATGCCATATTCTCCAGTTCCATGGTGCCAAAAAATGACCAGACATTCTTTGCTGTTACCCCATTGTGCTGTTCTCTTGGTTTGTTACATGCATACGCATCCCTGTAGCGCTGTGAAGGGATTAATGATTTCATCTGATAACATGCTCAGGACATCTCTGTTTGGAGTCTGCCCATCACGTTTTTGTGTCTAGAAACTTTCCATCTCCATTGGATATGTGAACCTGGGATGCTTCTCCTGATGCTCGCCGCGGTGTCCCAGCGACCAGTAAAACGAAGGCCCCTGAGAAATACAGCTTCCCGGTGAGATGAATGAATCGATGTTTAACTGTGTCTAACTCACCAACTATGCCTACCATCTTCCTGTTGATATTTACTGTAATATTATCTTTACTCCTTCCTAATGCTGAGGCTCTTTAATACAGTTCTTCCTGTCATGATGACCCCTCCTAACCATGAAATTATTTTTCCACAAAATTATTTTCGTTGCTACTCCATAACTATAATTTTGCTACCACCATGAGTCATAATATAAATAGCTATGTTTTCTAATGGTCTTAGGAGACCCCTGTGAAAAGGCTATCAGACAACCCCAAAGGGCTCACCCCTGAATGTTCTATGCTTTGTTTCTGTTAAATGTTGAAGGAAAGCCACCTACTTCACGGTTTTCTCCCTATGTCAAATTTAAAACTCTCCACAGATAGACACGGGACACGCCAACCGCTCAGTTTCTCTAAGACCAGGCCTAGCCTTGTATCAACAGCTTTGGCATTACCATCTTCCAGTACAATCTACTGCGTATTCCGTGGTCCTTAATTTTGGTTCTTAGCAGACACAGGCTAAACTCCTGCTACTTTAAGAACATCGATTCTGCGTGAGTCAAAGAGCCAGGTCAGGCCAACGTATGTAAAACACGCTCATGTTCTGTTGGCAGCATGCACTCCCTCCCTTTCGGGCAGGACAGAGACAATTTTTCTCGCCGTTACCCATCTCAGGGTGGACGACTGGAATCGGTATTCTGATTTCTGCACTCCCAATGGCCGTGCCTGACGTCACCTCTCATCAGAATTATCTGAAATTGATTTCTCAAAATGGTATGGAAGCGTCTTTATGGATCGAGGACAAACAGATCAAAATTCCCTTTGCTTTCATCTCGGGAGCATTCTCAGTGTGAGTGTCTTGAAAGCAGGAGCCTGTTGGCTAGCATCTCTCTACCCTAGCCCCTTCGCAGGAGACGGGCCCAGTTAACCAGCCCCACACCCTTTCTGCTGACCTGGGCCTGATTGTGACCGAGCGTGTGGGAAGCTGACTTTGGCCACCAAAACCAAAGTATTGAAAACTGCTGACAGGTTTCCTCGCAGACCCGTGTCAGAGGCACAGTGCGTGCCCTGGCGACCAAACAGCGTTTTGGAGCCCTTGGCTCCCTAGCTTGCAATTTAAAGCCTTGAACAAAAGCATTCCCTGGGTTGTGTGGGTGCAGCGTATGCAAGCTCTAAGCCGATTTGCCCCACAATGCAATTACTGCCACCATTTCTCCGTCTTTCTGCTCATTTCATGTGGTCCTCATTTTGTTTGAGGCCTTTGCCTAATTTAGGGGGTACGTGGATTCTGTTTGAATTACCCCCCCCCCCCAATCCTCCTAGGCTTGGGGAATGAGTAGTCTGTGCAAGCCACAAAAACCTACTGTATACGTTGACACGCTGAAAACAGAAAGAAAGCAATCTGTAGATCTAGCATCTTGGTGGGGGGGGGGGGGACTACCGTCTTCAGGTCCTAGGACCTCGTCCCTGTCTCTTCACATTCTCTCCTTGTCCTGGGACACTCTGGGACACACGTTTGGAGCAACAAACAACAGCAAGGAAACAGAAAGCTTCCAGACAGCCATTTGGCAGGTGTTAGTGGCAGCCCTGCACTCCTGTCATTCAAAGTCACCAAACCTCACGGCCCCGGGGACGTGTGTGTGTGTGTGTGTGTGTGTGTGTGTGTGTGTGTGTGTGTGTATCTTCAAGTGTGAGCGTAAAAGCAATCAGCTGTGAACGAGTAATTCAGGTGGGGCTCACGCTGCCTCAGTGCAAAGAGAAACAAAGCCAGGCAGATGAGCCAGTGAGTTCCTAGCAACAGGTCAGTGTCCACTATTTTCTGAATTTTTCGTCTGTATCAGATGCTCTGGAAACATCCCCAAGTCCTGTGGAAACCAAGAAGTGTAGATGGCAGGCTTCCTGTTCGGGTGTCCAAAAGGAGGCTTGCCATTAGAGTGCGGAGGCCAGCCCTGAGGAAACCAATGTGTCTGGAGAAGATTGGGGTGCGGGGCGGGGAAAAAGGGGGCGGTAAACATGACCCAAAAAGATTGCAAGAAATTCTCAAACAACTAACAAAAGCTTGAAAGTACCTATTCAGTAACCTGCTCTGGAGAGCAGGCAGACTTTGAAAGGAAGTAAGCAGAAGGGGGATCCCTTATTTATTTACAGTCGGTTACTTGGTCCCGTTGAACTTTGGCAACGTAATCATTCAAGTTATTAAGCCAGAAATTTCAAAATCCCAGTGTCGAAAAGCAATATGAATGTGTCAAATGCTTGTGCAAGCTTGGTCTAGTGCAAGAAAAGGGAGGGAGCTTCAGGACCCCTCAGCAGATTGTTTTCTTTTCTGTGGCATTGTTTGTTTGCTGGGCCTGGGGTGTTTTTATTCTGCAAACTGAGTGCATCCCTCTCCCATCCTGGGAACCAGTGACATCACACAGAACACTCTCCCCGAGTGAACCAGCACCACTGAGACTTTTGGCAAAAAGTGTCCGCCTCTATCTCGTCGTGCTGATGTGAGCTCAGGAAACAGGGAGTTAAAAGTTGGCTTTTCCCCCCTTAAATTGGAACAACTGGAATCAGCACTTCGCATTATTTTAAAAACGAATGCTGAGGATCAGCAGTTTCCTTGTGCGCGCGTGCGCGTGGTTTTTTTTAAAGATCTTGAGGGTTGTTTTTTTTTTTTTTATTTAAAGTGGAAAACTACATTAAGTGCCATGCAGTCAACAAAGGATCAGCCATAAAAGCGTGAGCCTTCCTAGAGTTATAAAATACGTCCATTGTGCCAACCCCGCTGCCTGCGATGAAGTTTGGAGCATTAATATGCCTTCATTGCAGTTTTAATGCCTTAATATTGACTCGATAGCTCTTTGGGGTAATTTTGCTTCCTCGGGTACTTGAAAGGTGATGATGTCAGCATTCCTCGCCCTGATTCATATGCAGGTTGATGAAGCTGAGTTATTTATTGAGTTCCATTATATTTTCTATAAACATTAGTTCTCAATAAACAGAGACATTTAGCCGAGGGTTTATTTATTAAAGAGGTACTGTACAGATGGTTTTGCCACACATGAAGTGTTGCAGAGGATATTACTCAGGGATAATCAGCTGTGTTATAGCTTGGCTAAATTAATAAGATGATAATGATGAAATTGATGCTTTTGAGCTAGGCTTGGTAAATGGTTTTTGCATAAACAAACTGATAAATTTGAGAAGCAATTACTTGCTTGTCAAAGATAAAAACACAACAGGGCCCATTTATAGTTAGGTCCTATTTATTTTTAAAGATTGTACCAGATTTTATGTTTAATATGCCGCAATTAAAAAATAATACTTAAATGAAGAAGAATAAAAAAAAGTAACTTTCGAAAATCTCCTTCAGATTTGAGGAAGCCGTGTTGCTTGGTTAGAGATCCAGCAAACTTTCTGCTGCATGGGAAATGAGATCATTTGGGAAAGACAACAGGAACGTTCTACATCAACATTTTAAGAATATAGGCGTGTTGCAGGAACACTTGATTGACAGCTCTTTCTATTCTATTTCTCCCCCATTTCTGCTCATGCACATGCACACACACACGCACATACACACACACACACATACATATGTGGGGGGACCCAAAAAGACTTTTTATCTGATTCTGAATATCAAATGAATTAACTGATCTAGCTCACAGTAGTCTATAAAAGATACAGAATAAGTCTATTTTCTCCAAAGATTGTACAGTGTCCCCTTGCTCACTTGTACGTGAAAGGTATGTGCCCACTGATAACATACACAAATGTGTTTTGTTACAGAACACTGGTCTTGGTACTTTGAACGCCAGAACTGATCTAGAAGGTCAAAGACCTATTAATCCTGCCTGTTCAGTTTCATCTCTTTTGGGGTTATTTTGTTGGTCATCTGTTGTTGTTTTTGTTGTTTTTGTTTTCCCTGAGGGGCCCCTTGCAGACGTGGGCATGCCGTGTGTGCTCTACAGGTATCAGTGGGACTGTTCATAAAATATCCTGTCCGCGACTGTTTGAGAGGAAACACATGTACGTTAACTCTGTGAAGACCTGCAGCCACGGACAGGCCGCACCATCCTGTCAAAAGTGGTTGCATATGAAAGAGCAGATTGCATTATTTTTCTCCTTAAAACATTTATGATTACTAGGGGCAATTTTTAGCACACTTTTACTGTTTGGATATTTTACTTATACCTACTATGGATTCTTTGCCATTTAGCAGATGACTTATACACACGCAAAAAAATAAGTCATCATAACTTTAAATGTTAGGACCTAAGATCGTGGCTAATTGCTGTATCTTGGTTTGAAAGGAAAACCTTAGGGGCAGAAGCGAGAAACCCCCGTGCTCCGATGTCTTCTGGGACAATACCACCCCGGGGAGAAGAGAGCAAGCAACTTATGCCACCGGAAAAAGTCACCTCTGAGACTTTCAAAGAGAGCTGTGACTTCGCTCGCTTCAAGTGACATCATCTGAAAGTAAATTCCTACTGTGAGCATTCAACAGGAGAGCTACCCTGTGAGGTGGAGTAGCCGCACTTTGTTGTCTGTGTGGGGACAGCACAGTGTTATTCGTGGGCACAGTAGGAGGCCTATCCTGGAAGCTGCAAAAAATAAATAAAATAAAGGAGACATTGCTACAGGAAATATCAATAAATACAAAAGGGAATGAGAACAAACAAGAGTGAACAGGGTTGCTTTTTAAAAAATACTTGATTTTTATAATTCATGATAAGAGAATGCCTAATGATCTGCTCTCAGGTTCAGTTGTGATTGCCATCTCCTGTTTAATTGGAAACCACCGCTCCCCAGGACTAATTACAGCTCCATCAGAAAGAAAGCCAGGTCTAAATACGTCTTAGGGGGACGTGAATATTAGGTGAGGTCCCATAAACTGAATTAGGGGATAAAATTTAAGCCAGGGCATCAGGGAAACAAATCCAGGGCTTCTTTAACCGTAGCATCAAGAGGCACGAAAGCAGAGCACACCAAGATACGTTATGTGGTGAAGTGTCCATTGCTTAGCTTAAGAACTGATCGCAGCAAATAGAATGCTAGGGGCACCTGAAGCACTGCAGGCTTTTACTGAAAAGAATGATTTAAGCGTTAGCCAAACCAGGGATGCTGGCAGCTGCTCTCAATTCCCTCCCAGCACTAATCCATGTGCGAGCTCTGCACTAAGATTTCGTCTTGGTCCTGATGGTATCTGAAAAGTGTCCCCCAGCTCACACTTTCAAAATTGGAGGTATTGGCCATTTCCTATAAAACTAAAGAATGGAAGAGCACAATATTTATCTGTGCTATTTCCACCTTGATGTCAGATGTGTATGGTCACATGCCACAGCCTGGGCACGGAGAGTTGCCTTGGCCTTTTACAAATCTCCTTCGATGGTGATTTTTCCAGTGGTACACGTCTCCTCCCGACAATTAATGCGGGAATTATTCCATCCTAATACAAAAAAAAAAAAAAAAGACCTTAAAGATGGGATATTTACTTGGCAATCTAACTTTCAATCATGTAGTGTTAAATTAAGGAAACGTCCCTTGAAAAATTACAATATCAAAGTTGCCACATTGGCGTGGTCGCTTCAGGAGTTTTTAGGTGCCACTTTCTGATTTTTCCCCAAATAAAACCTCCATGGAAATCAGTTAGTCAGAAGTCAGGTCGTTCGATTAAGTACTTTAGTAGCCTCAGACTTGAAGTAATTTTAGAACCTTGAAGGTTTTTTCCTTTTGGCTTCATTCATTGCCTTTTTGTCAACATATATTAATTTATACTCACAATCTGCCATACTTAATAGTCTTATTTTAAACGTCAGTAGTGTTTTCAATTAAAGCATCAAAATAAGCATCAAATTATGGCCTCATTTCCAGCATATTTTAGCTATTTTTAAGTTTCTACTTTTACAATAACACCCTAAAAATCTCAGGACTAGTTCTATTTAGAAAAGTCGCTTGGAAGCATTTGTTCATCTCTAGCGTGTGCAAGCAAGACAGCCCTAATTGATTTGCGACGTCAGGATATTGTCCGTACTTACGCCATCCTCCCCTTGTATCAATGACGTCATCGATGAAGGCGATCGCAATCATACTCGTTAAACTCGCTCACTTGAGATGGAAAACAATGGTGGTTTGTACAAACTGACGGGAGGCACAGACACCATCCCTGTCCGCCCGCTGGAGCAGACTTGTTGGCTAGGAAGCTAAACTATGCTGATTACAGAGCAATTGTGTAAGATAACTCGCACGGATCGGAACACTGAGCGACCATTTCAAAGGAGGGCAGGGAACTGCAAGGGGCGCCAAGGAGAACAGAATTCCAAAGCCTGCTATATAGTTTCTTATAATCTGCTTCCTGCAGGTTTGCCCCTCGTTTCAACCCTGTATTCTGATAAATATCTCTAATAAGGAATATATTCATTTATCCACCCTTCCCCTCGTTCTCTCTTTCTTTTGTTTCTTGAACATGTATGTGCACTATGAGGTTGCTAAACTTTAAGACAGCGGGAGCCAATCCTTAGGGTTCTCAGGACTGTGTACAGGTAGCAGAAAGTCACAGGTATGGCCCAGGGCGGCCAAGTTCACTATGTCCTGAAAGAAAAATCCTCTCAGGAGGATTAATTGAAATCACATGCTCAACTCTTTTTTTATACACAAAACTTTAGGTACTCCAAGGAAGATGCAGGGAAGTAACCCATAAAACAAAGAACACTGAAGTTAAACTAACCAAAAAATTCAGTGGTGCCCCAGGAGGTGATCTCCCCGAGGAAAATGCCAGGTAAACAGAAGAAAAGGTTGCTTTCCATGTTTAAAATGCCTTCAGAAGGAGTTCATTTTTCTCTCGCCCTAAATCTTCCTTAAGGTAGCGGTAACTTTCCCTCTTTCAGGCATCCCCTGGTTGCTCTGCTGAGACTCCCAGGAAAAGTGCCAATTACTGCCCAGTTGTCATAGCACTGAGCGGTAGAGACCTGTCTTCTAATAACTGGACTGAGACCACGCGTTCATTTCCAACAGACTGCCCACCACACACTGACTAGCAACAGCCCACGCTTACTACCGTCCTGGGTTCAAGCCCAGATCCTCCTCTCCTAACTGCTTCAGCATTCCCAGTTAAAACAGTGAAGTCGACGGGTGTTTCAGGCCTCGCCGTGAATGGCTCAGAAACGCTGGCAGCCAGGGCATCTGAATAATTGTGACTCTTAGGATCTACGCTATTTCCAACCGTGAACTTCGTAGTCCGTCTTTCCTGAGCAAAGTGCTTTCCAGACCCATTGAAGGGGAATGCAGACGAAGATTTATGCACCAGTTTTCAAAATGTGGAAAGTAAATTTACATATTCATGCCCCACCATAAGATGAGGGAGGTAATGAAGGCCTGCTGCATGCTAAATTCCAAGAAGCAAAATAAACAGTATCAACCTCAGGGATGCATGAATTCCATGTAGGAAATTTTATAACCATCTGCATATTGTAATGCTCTGAGATAATCTTTAAAGTTACTCTGGAGGACTTGAGTGGAAGTTGATTCTCAGATTCCTATGTGTATTTCAGGCATTAAGGCCAATTTATATGACTCTCTGATACGTTAACCCAAATTATAAAAACCTTGGAAGAAAGAAAATTGGAACAAATGACAGGGTTTCAAAAGAATCAAGAGATATGGTCTTGAAGAAGTAGGATTTCTCGTACCATAGAAATAAATAAATAAGCAAACAAATAAATAAAGAGGCCGTCTTTTGTTCCCCTGGACCGAAATGCAGTTGGAGCATTGGGGATCTGGATGGGTGGGGTGCTTTAGGGATTTGTATATTTCATATACAAATATAAAAGATGTCCATGCAGAATCACCGTAGAGAAAATGACGCTCAGAAAACAGCAAGAGTTGTCCATGGGCAATCTGGGGGCCGGGGCACCTCCGTTTTGGGAACGTGGCTGGTTGAAATGGAGAATACGGAGAGGAATTTCCGAGTTACAAAAAAATCTGACTTACAGATTGATTAGTAGAGGAGGCCAAGACGGGGGAAGATAGACTTGGCCCTACGAGGCGTCTGGGTGCCCAGAAGCTTTAGCCAAAACAAAAATCAGAGAACACAGTAAGTGCTGGGATAAAGAAGACATGATCTCAGGGACATTCTGGTGACAAAGGGCTGCAGAGAGGCAGGGCCTGATTTCGTCCTAGCTTGACAATCACCTGAGGAATAAGGTAAGAAGGAAATGCAGGAGGGAAGATGAACAGGGGAGCACAGAGCTAGAAGAAGAAAGGCCGTTCAAAGAGCAAAGGAGCGTTCAGAAGCTCAGAGACACTGCAATCTTAATCTATTCATATTAATATTAATCTACACAGTCTCCGGACTACATAGCCAATCCTACCGTCTCAGGATTTCTGAGTCGTCTTATCAAATGTCACTGTCCCAATGTTTCTGTGAAGCAATGACTCTGAAACACCATGATTTGGTCTGCCAAGGAATAGCCATCTAGAGACATTTACGGTTGTCACAACTGAGAGGTGCTTGAGACATCACGTGAGCAGAGGCCAGGACGGCCAGCGGATGGACCCTCCACTTCCAAGGACAGCGGTCCATGGTGTTAAGACTAGGAGCTCGCTCACAAAGTGACTTCACACTTTGCCTAGTTTTATCTGAGTTATTTGACCAATAAAGTTCACCAATGAATTGAGCTAATATATATATTTACCAGGTTTTTATTTGCACACTTATCACAGTTATTCAAGTTATAAAGAAAATACAAGAATTTCCCAGAGTTATTGCTAAGATACTACTCACAGCAATTTGGGTAAGTATAAAGATTTAAGAATGTACTGAAATTTCCAGATAACTAAGATATCTAATGTTTCCTGAGGAAAATTCCCTTGTCTAAAGTTTTATTCATAATCATTTACTCTTCCTAAGTGAGAGTTGTTGAAATGCTTGGGTTCAAACGTTCAAAAATTTTCCTCAGCTGACTTCATTGCCCACTTCGATCTTTAATATTATAAATTATATATTAATATATATATAATAATTAATATTATATATTATTATATATTAGCCTCCGCTGAACCTAGATTTCGAGAACATTCTACGTGTTTTGATACATATTCCCATTATTGCTGTGACCGCCACATCTGTGACGATTTTATTTTGGTGACGTTGCCACCTTGTGTAAAAATGGCTTCATCTAAACGTTTCCAAGAGGAAGCTAGGAAGAGAACTACTCCTAACTTACGAGGAACTCTCGGGATATCCTTCTCCTCAGAGGGCACTTCCATCGTAACACACGGCAGGTTATCAGAACACCCACCGCACTCGGTGAACACACCTTCAGCTGGCAGGTGCTTCTGGGGTGCTGCGGCAGCGGGTCTCGAACCCAGGTTCTTGATCCAATCAGCTGCATACCTTCGCGCATTTAACACAGCTGGTGCTTTTGGCTTCTTACTCCAGGGCTCCATGTTCCCAAGGTTCATCTCTGTGCCTCCACCTACATATGGCTCCAGGCAAGCTAAACTGCCTTGGTTCTAATGTTAAATCAAGTCTAAAATTAAAAAAAAAAATAGACTGTTTCAATAGGAAAAATTTGGATTGCCATGCTTTCTAGAAAGAGGCTGAGCCTAGTAATCCTCTGTGGGCCACTCCCCATTTCTCTGCAATTCTAACCCCAAGAGTTGGAGAAGAACAACCAGACTAACACTGTGAACATGACAAGACTTCCTTTACTCGTCTTTGTTTGTTGGATAGCCACAGAAGTATTTGGGTGTGAGAGAGACTTCTGTTGACATACTCCAACATGTATTTCCTCTACTGGTGAGAAACATCCTTGGTCTCTATGTCACCCACCGTCTGGCCCTCTCTACCCCTACCAGAGTCCTTGTGATAGCAAAGAAAAGGAGGCAGTTAATAACTTACAGCCCTTAGCTGTCATCAGAAGCTACCAAACTCCACTGAGTCATGAATGAAGAGCAGAAAGGTTATTCATAGCTAGTAAGAACTCACAGAGAACGTGTCAGACAGCACCAAAGAAAATACCCTACACTTCATTGTGTGTCACAAGTGAATCTTTGGCTGGGAAAATGAACCACAGAGAAAAGAAACTTGATATCAAACACAATGCTGCAAATATAGTAAAACTATGAACTTCTGAGGCCCCCTCACCTTCTGCAAGGCTCCCTCACTCCAATGCAGGAAAAGTCTGATGGCTTATCCTTCCTGAGTCCTCTTTCTCTGCTGGAAGCTTCTTGTGTCCAGCACTGGAAAGAATGAATTGGGTTCATTTAAGGCAAAGTCTTCAGGTATATCTTTACTGTTAAATGTCTGGGTTTTGGAATTACAAAGACTTGCCATTCAATGAGGAGCACGATATCAGATAAGAAATGTAACCTCCAGCTTCTAATTCCCCATTCCTAAATCAGGGACAACAAGAAGAACATGAGATGACGTAAAAGTCTGTGCACACACCATCCGTCCCCAGAAGAGGGTGCTTAGCATTATGGTGGGATAGTACATGCTCAATAAAAGCCCCCTGTTGTTTTCTTAAGAATAATATAGTTAATTATCAAAATCCTGCTTACTTACTCAAATGCGGTAAATAAAATTCCAGCAGAGCTGGGCGGGTGGTGGCGCACGCCTTTAATCCCAGCACTTGGGATGCAGAGGCAGGAGGATCTCTGTGAGTTTGAGGTCAGCCTGGTTTATAAGAGTGAGTTCCAGGACAGGCTCCAAAGCTACAGAGAAACCCTGTCTCAAAACACACACACACACACACACACACACACACACACACACACACTAGAAACTAAGCCATGTAATGTGTCCCTGTGCCCTTGATGGGCATATAACAGGAACACCATGCATTGACAAGTATTGTGCCAAGCCCTGTCATACAAACTCCAAATGCTCTGCCCTGTTTGTGCCTTATAATACAATAATCCAACCTGTTTCCACCTTTGCAATTAAAACTTGAGAGATAAAGAGACTCGCCAGGGACCCCCAGAGACAACGTTCAAGAGATGATACAGAGACCAAAAGACTTTTCCATCTAAACAACTTTGGGTTTTCCATCACTCAGAAGAGCACGGCCAGGTTACACACATCCGTGTGCATGGGGACAAAGGCTGCCAGGCACAAGAGCAAAGACTGGTCTTCCTGGGACTTGTTAAAGTTCCCCTTACCACTTTGTATCTGATAAGAGATACAAATGTTATATGTTATATCTTATATGTTAAAGCCTGTGTTTTCTGCAGACTTTAGATTTTCATTTTCCCCATTATTATGTCCGTTTCAAATACCTCAAAGTCACGTTTTGCTTTAAGTTTGATAACCTTTTGCTAGCCACTCTAAAGAAAATAAGACATGGTGCCCGTTTCAAAAAGATTAACTTTAGAGAATCCATGTTGACATAGAATCATGCGTCGTAGCTTTCTTTGGAAAACATAGCCCAAAAGGAATAAGGCCTCCTGGAACCCATCCCAGTTTGGGAATTTAGCACACATAGAACAATATTGATAGAAATAACAATACTATAAGAAACAACTGTATCGAATTATACACTTAAGATGCATGTGTGTGTGCGTATGCACGTGTGTGTGTGTGTGCGTGTGTATGTGTGCATGCGTGTGTGTGTGTGTGTGTGCTCGTGCACGTGTGTGGTTATTTATGGTGCATTTTCAAGCCTCTTAATACAATTAGAGAGAATCTAACCCAGGAAGCTCCAGTGTTAATCTTTATTCCACAGGCATCAAAGTATATCATGAGAAATTTTCATTCCCCGTGATGCTTCAACACATGCTGCATGGTTTTAATAGAAAAATCTAGAGTTTCATTATGTTAATGTTAAGCCATGAAAATAAAACATCATAAAAAATAAGCACTTTTTTTTTTTTTTTTTTTTTTTTTTGGTGATTGGCTATAGCAATTTCCCGTCAGTCTCCAGCACAATAAAAGCCAGGGCGCAAGGAGATAAGCAAGTGTAGGAACCCAGCCGTAACAAGCTGTCCTCACTAGAGCCCTGGAAGCCTGAGCTAGTAAGTACCCCCCCAAGCGATATCCGGACTGCGTCATAATCAATTGTTTCAGCTAAGGACATAAAGAGTCACTCTCTGCATCAACACTGGGGACGAATCTGTCTAAATGTTCCAAAGTGGGAGAGAATGTCATTCATTGAAAATTGAATAACTGATGTGGAGCAAATTCGAAACGGAAGAGGGTAACATAGGGAATGTCACACAACTAAATAATAACCCTGCTGGTTTCATCATGCAGACGGTCAAACCATAGCCACAAGATAAAATTCCCAGATACGCCTACGTATTCCCTGTACATGGATGTGTATTTGCTGGGGAATCAGCTAAGAACTTAAATTGGCATACGGAGTACAGGCAGGCCTTATGTCGTAATATTGAACAGGTAACTATTTCTTCCAAGGTCCCCAAGCCTCCCCGGCCAGATGTGATTTCACTTGTGGCTTCCAACGCCTCCTCTATAGTAGCAAACTAAACATTGACCCAATCGATTTCCTCCCTTTTCTTCAATGGGGCGGACAGTTACAATAAAAGTAAGAAAGCAGTTTCTAGGAAATTGGGTCTAATCGTTTTCCTGTGTCAAACGAATTACACAATTTGCGCTTCCCCTACCTGGCCCGATTTTAATCTGCTTTGTGTCAAAAGGTTTAAAAATTACCTAAACCCTGACTTTTTTGAAGAGGTGGTTTCCTTCTTCAGTTGCAGTTTCTTGATATTATAAACACTGATTGTACAATAAAGACAAAACTTGAAAGAATCGCCCAAATAGGTTTTACGATGGCCCTCTTTATAGACGTGCGTTTGTTTGACTTCGCCTCTCGTTAGTAACTGATTAGTTACTTTATTGGAGATGGGAAGAACCTAACTCTTGCCTCTCCTCAGGGGCAGCAGGCAGCAGAAACCTGCACTGTGCCCCGTGTAGTTTATAATACCCTAAATTACAAGATATTTGCTTTCCCCCATTCGTCAAAGACTATCAACGTTGCTACAGATGAGCGTTTCTCGTTGATTTCCTATCTATATTATAGGGAAACGAGTGTTTTTCATCTGGTAAGGTGTCAAGGCTTACTAAGCTATGACCTATAGCTAATTTTCAAGAGTTTTTACAATTGACAAGAGAAATAAGAAGGAATGCCCATTTGTAAGAGTCCTGGAATTTCTTTTGCTTTTCGGGGCCCTAGGTACCAAGTCCCTGCGACACCGAAAAAAAGAAGTGTTTCTGTGGCCAAGTCACTCACACTGACAAACCTGGGCCAAAACCCTGATGTGGACCCATGAAGACACCTCTTTGTTCTGTTGTCAGTGCAACCAAAATGCACGTGACTGCACAGGAAAGGGTCCTGGCCAGAGCAGCGCACACATAAGTAAAACAGTGTTGAATACTGCCTAAGGAGAAGAACATTATTTTAAATGATCTCGATCATAAAAGTCCAAGAGAAGATTCGGCAATATAGTAACAAAAAAAAAACCCTCAAAACCAGTTATTCCTTTTAAATAAAAACAAAAATGAGAAACAGTAACTATTAGGAATCCCACCTGGTGCTTTCCCTGCGTTAATGATGCTTCTTAAATTGCATGTGGGTAAATGGTAATTTTGTCTCACACCATTAAAAACTAATGGAACCCTTGATGATAAGAAATGCCATAGCTGGCTTGTTGGAAAACGTTTAATTAATAAAGTAATAAAATTATTGTAAACTGGTGCAGTTTTGGGGAGAATTCAATGGGATATAAAAGAGATAAAACATCCTAGAGAGTTTGTATAGGAAATAAACATTACTATATAAAATACCATATAAGATTAAACGCTTTGTGCCACATAAAATTAAAATTAGCTGTCGTACTAATAAAAATTATTCATTTAGGGAAAGTTATTAGAGCTTACATTTTAAGGAAAGCTATTTTCAATATTCCAGGATAGTACTTTAATTACAAAAAAAATTAAGGCTGCATTTTTCCATAATCTGAAATGCGGAATTTGTCATAAGTATAAGCTTTAAATGAAAGGAAAATGAGTTAAAATAAAAACAGTAAATCATTCTTCTGCCTTTTAAAACAAAAGATATTTTTTTGATTCTGTCCTATGCTTTATCCAGAACACCTGATTTTTTTTTGTCAGACAATAAGACTTACTCAAGAATTTTTTTAAAGTAATCTCCAAATTATCTTTTGCTACTTTTTGAGCTGTATTCCAAATAATAATAAAATATCATGTCTTAAATGATCAGTCCCGCTTTGCCTCAACTCATCAGTGTGGTGTGGTTGCTTGTTATACCTCTGGTTCCTTCTGGAGTGTATGCCTCCCAGAACAAATGCTCTAACTCAGAGAAGGAGCACGTTTAGCGTCTGCACAAAAAAGAAAGTTAGGATCTCCAGTCAAGAAAAAACCTGAATAAATAATTTTAAAGTTTAAATTACAACTTCCAGAATGATGCTACCATAATGATAGTATTCTCTATTTTCTCTGTAATAGAAACAACGCTAATTCTTAGATGTTCTTTATAACATCTTTATAGAGGCATGATCGATGTGCAGGTTACTGCAAGTAGCTAATGTGTGAAGGGTGTGGAGTCTGAACATAGCAAATGCCATTGCCACAATCTTTAGTCTTATACTCAAGTTTGCATATGTTCATTCATCCAACCTTGGACACATGCACCTTCCGTGTTCTGCCTAATACTCTGCCGGGTCACACAAATGTGACAGAGGTCCTCCAGGAAACCATGGTCTAGTCTTTACTGTATTTAGATTCCAAATTAAACTAATTTTCTATTTTATAGACAGTGTTTCCAAAATATTCAACAAATGATCTTTTATTATTAGTAGTATACTTCACAGCAATTTCCCTAATTTTTTTTGACAGATTCTCCCTGTATGTTTTTCTTTCAATAAAAATTAATGTTTGGTATCTAAGGGGGAGTGCTTTTACCAAAACCCCAAATCACAAGTTATAAAAAAAAAAGTTGGGCTTTGACAGGTAAAAATAAGTTGTAAGAGCTAAACAAAGGATAAGCAACATAACAGAAAAATCAACAACAAATTTTAAAAGTAATTTATCTAAAAAAAAAAGGTCAACATACTATACCTATAAAAGATTAAAATTTTGAAATTAAAGTACTCACAACATTTTTGATTGTGTCTTAGGGAAATAAAAATATAGTTGATTATAACAAGGTAAATATTAGTAAGTGGAGAGGTGGTGCACATGCATTCAGACCTTGTTGGCACCGTGACATCTACGTGGTGCTGAGACATCTACGTGGCCCTGGGACATCTGTGTGGCACTGGGACATCTACGTGGCCCTGTGGTGGGCTTAAGGTAACTGTCAGCTTCTATTTTACATATTTCTCTTTTTTTCCTCTGTTATCACAAGTGTTTGTTAAGCTTTCAAACAAAAGCATGAGAACTTTTCTTTTTAAAATGTCAAACATGTTTCTCAAATATACAGAAATTAAATTTGACTATCATTCAGTCCTCAGGAAGGCAAAGGTGACAGGCTAGAGTCAGGAAGGGAGATTCTCTGCGAGGCTGAACTCTCTGATCTGTCCCACATTATGAGACCTTCAAATATGGGGCTCAAATATTCTTGGAAGAAGAAAGGAAATACTCAACATAGAAATAGAAATACATTTCCCACATGTTTCTGAAGCATGTCACTGAGTGTTCTTGAACAGTACCAGTTTCATTAACTATGCAGAGCACCAAGCAAATTAAGTTCAGGATATTAGTATCTACATGTGACTATCTGTCAGCCATATGCTGTACATCACGGACCGGTACTTTTGTTTTTACATGTGTATGTGTGTGCATGCATATTACATGTGTTTGTAGACACATGGACGTGGGATGCACATACGTCCATGTGTGTAGATATCCAAAGTTGACACTGTCTTCCTTGGTGTTGATCAACTGTATTTACTGAGGCAGGATCTCTCATAAAACCTTGAGTTTGCGGATTCTGACTCAGCTAGGCAGCTTGCCCTGAGGAGCATCTGTCTCCGCCCCCCAAGTGCTGCGATCGCTGATGACCACCAGACCTGACGATCAGAGGGTCACCACACCTGCCCAGTTTTATGTGTATCCTAAGGATCCAAGCTTTAAAGCCAAATTTCTCATGTATATGACAAGTGCTTTATCTACTGATCTGTCTCTTCCAGGGCCTAGGGCCTAGTAATTTTTTTTTAGTTTAGATACCCCAACACAGTATTAAAGATACCATTAAATAACACAACAGAAAGTTTGGTATCAGGAAACTTTTAAATTCTCAAAACAGGGTGTGTGCTTCCATACAGATAATTCAGCTGGTCCAGTTATGGCCAAACACACCCACAATGTTATCTCAGCGACTCACAAAGGAATTACCACTAAAGCCAGGGTGATGGCTCACAGGCCTCTCTTCTCTACATCACACAAAATCTGCGATTGGGTAAACCTTTTCTGTCTTCTGAACATCCTCCCATCTCCCCTCCTTCCCATCCACGCCCATAAGGTTAGCTCAGACCAGACAGTTTCTCAACTGGCCTTCTGGTCTTGAGATCCCAATCTTCCTTCCTGCTCTTTCTACAAGACTTAGGTGTGCAATGTAGACTCTAAACTCTTTTAACTCACAAAGCCTTCCTAAAATGCAACTTCCATAAAACTCAAGGCTGAAGGCGTCCGCTTCTGCTGCCCTTCCCAGCACTGCCACTCCCTGCCTTGTCTGCCTTCACCCAATGCCCCCACGGTTGCTGGCTCGCTCCTGCGGGAACACGGTACTTTCTGACGTTCATTTGTGTGCGCTGTTCCTTTCTCCTGACACCCTTTCCTCTGTTGACAAGCTCAGGCAGGTGTCACTTCATCCAGAAAGCAGTGTTTTAAGTGGTTTCGCCTGTGTTCTGGAAGCTTAATGCCCCTCTCTGATCCCACAGCCTATTATCCACGCTAAAGGGTTCCTTCCATCCTTACTGCGGGTGATCATGATATATGCTGACTGGAGGCTCTCATGAAGACGGGAAAATGCCTGCTAGACTTGTTGGGTGTAGTTGGTCATCAATAAATGTTTGTAGAATGGATGAACAGATAAGGAAAGTACTTGCAACCAGAAACTAGCAGATAGCTGAAGATCTCACTGATAATACAGGACTAAAACCCATAGCTGGTTCTTCCTAATAATAATCCGACCTATCATGGTCCTGTTGACTGAAGTAATTTTTCAATGAAGTGAGCAGTAAACATACCCCTGGTGAGATCCGAAAGAGGAATTCACGGCCAGACTGTATCCAAAAGTTATTTTTCCCAAGCATATAAAACGGATTTGTTGTCTATGCTAATGTCTGAGTCTACAGCCACGTGTTGTTTAAGACAATGGTGTTCCTGGTGCAGTCATACGAAAACACGTCCCCAAAATAGGTCCCTAAGCTGGAGAGGATTTCTCTTGTGAAGCGCCTGGGTCCTGTTGTGCAAGCTGAATCACAGCGGCGGCCTCGTGGTGTGGGGAGGTTAGTCAACACACTCAATGGCTGTGGACAAGAAGGAAATAAAAGCAGCAGGCCAGTCAGACAGCTACGCACAGCCAAAAAGCATAAGAATAACAGAAATTCTTCACGGAGAAGAAGCAACCGTAAAAAGTCGTTCAAGGGACTGCTGGATTTGGAAGGGCTCTGGGCAAGCAGGGTCTTAGCCCCCTAGCGTTAGATGGACTTGGTCTCCAAATGCCAGTTTCGGCTGTAACTCTTTTACATCCTGGCCTTAACCTTGCCAAAATATGCTATCAAAAGAAGAAATAAGTAATCAACCAGCAACACACTTGTCCATGTGGCCTGGGTGGAAAGGCCTGGAATACCTTCAGCTTTTTCAATGTTCATGATAGTCTTCCATTTGTACATATTTCTGTGTGTATGTGTGTGTACTGAATATTTCATCCACATCTAACTATGGTTTGTTTGTTTTTTTTAGAATGCCTCCTTCTCCTTTACTTCAAAGTTCTTTGGGTAAATAGCCTAAAAGTCTTTGTTTTCCTGGATGCCTGGAGGCTGTGGGCCTTAAACCTCTGGAACTGGGTGTTTGGAGTCCTTAGCCTGTCTCTCTGTGGCTTTATACTTTTATTTACCACCCCCTTTATTTCAACATTTCATGCTGCTTGCCCTCCCACATCTTTGACCATTCTTTCCCAAAATCTTTCCCTAACTCATTTCTTTTTATTAAATTTAAGCTCCCATACACACATCCCCACCGCAATCCCTCCACACACAAACACACATGCCCTCACACACACACACACACACACACACAAGTACACACATATTCACACGCTACCGTACACACTCACACACACTCATATATATACACACATATCCTCTCTATATACACACATGCACATCCGTGTACACACACTCAAACATGTACACACACAGGCACTACTACACAGGAAAAAAGAAAACACTTCCTCTTGCCTCGCTCTCCTTCCTACATGTGAACAGATTATCTAAGATATCTGCGCATACGAAGTCAAGATTTCAATGCGTCCTGTAAATTCTGGGCAAGGGTTTCAGACACTGAGACTCTCCCAGGACATTCTTTCTTAGATCCCTTCTCAGAAGGGTGCAGCTGAAGAATCTTCCAAGGAATGCTGTTGGGAAGGAAAAGACACCAAAGGGTTAAATTCCTATCTTCCACAGAGAGAAATCAGTAAATGATGCTAAACCTGAAAAGCGAAATGCCTGTGGTCTAAGTTACTCATTTTGAACGCGGAGAGAAATGCCAGGAAGTCAGCTAGGCAAAAACTGTGAGCGCTCCCTGTGGGGAAGGGGGGGGGGGGGAGCTGTGGAGAAGCAGGCAGGAGTCTTCAGGCAAAGAGGGCTGCTGTGTGTCACCAGGTCCCTTACCACTTGGCTTCTGAAACTTCATGCCCATTCGTATCAAAGCTGACACGGGTCCTATTCCAAAACCACCACTTTCCTCAAATATAAAGTCAGTATTTTGATGTAAAATTTGCCTAAGTGAAAGAAAAAAAAAAAAAGGAGAACTGGCTTCATTTCAAAGCAGACCTCCAAGAATGGAGCAGTGGAACGGCGGGGGCGGGTGTTAGCGTAGCAGTTGCGGGGTGGGGGGGGGGGGGAGATGAGGCAAGAACTACCTCCTTCAGCGACAGAGAATTAACCACACCCCCTTTTTCATTAAGCACCAAACTCCATCCTAATAATCAAGTTCCGTTATAAGCAGCTCCTGTGCTGGCCAGCAGGCTTCTCCTAGGTAAATTCCCACCTGCCAATTCGGGTTTCTGACATTGCGTCTGCTTTCAAGGTATCTGACTCCTAATTTAGATGCTGGAATGAATAAGGGAGCTGTATCTTTGAGGTCACTTCTGCCAGATCTTGTATCCACTGTCTACATCTCAACTCTACACACGGAAACAGGAAAATACACACCTGAAACTCCTGATGGTAAATCAAGGATAGCACAGTTTTATAACGCACATTTTTTTCTTGAAATACATATTTCCACATTGTAGAGTGTATAAGTTTAAATCCCACTGTGCTATCTTATAGAAGGCTTTACAAGTGTTATTGGATTCCAGGACCAATAATTGTTCTAGTGTGTCTTGTTTTCAGGCAGTTTTGATTAACGAACACAGAACAGGCCGGGGGCTAAGAATGCTGAAGTATCTGTTAGCAATCTCATACTAAAAGGTCATCATAATCCATAAACTATTGACCCAATAGACAGAAATTTTCCCTTCCCTTTAAATCAATTAGCATTTATACACGAGCCATTCCAAAACCATCATGTTTCTGAGCCATTATAGCCTATACCTAATGTATTGATTAGAACGCAGTCAGTTATTAATTAATGATATCATAACTCTGAAAGCTCTCTTGGAGGCTTTAGTGCCTCAAACATGGAAGGTACAATGAGAGCCAGGCACTGGGTACCTGACGGTGTTCATAGCCCTGCAGGAAACACTGTGTTCACAGAGAAAGGAAACATTGTGTTCCCAGAGCTTCTGCTCAGCCCCTGCTACATTGGTCAGCCTAGTACACACTGTACCCTTTCAAAGAAACCATCACCTTTCTCAAGAAGGCCACTCCACTCTCAGGGACACAACAGTCTTAACTCTACCTGGGTAAACAAGGGCAGTCCATTGATGTCTCAACACACACCCAAGATGAAGCGTATGGAAGGCCACATGGTACATACAATACACATACTTAAAGTCAGCTGTTCTTTCGCCTAAATTCTCCTCCACTTTACTCCTGCCGTGGCCTGGCACACCCAGGCCCCAAACTGTCTGAAAAGAATTGACAATAAACCAAGGTGCTTTTTTAAATGCAAACAAATCACTTGAAAATATATTTTCTTTTTACTGCCATTCTCAGGATGTTAATGTCTATCGGAGCAAACACTGTCTCTAAAACTTTAAGGATGAATTTTGGCATAAATCTCTGAATAATTTTAAGGAACTGAAATATGAACCTAAATCTTGGTCAACTATACTTAAATCCAGCAGTTTGCTAAAGGGTAACTCTGCCACAATAATAAAAGCCATGTCAAACCTACACTGGGTTCTCAAATAAAAATCACCCTAGGAGGATCCAAAGATCTATTAAAGAATGTTAGCATCTTCCTTCTAATTCAAATTAACCTCTGAAGAATAAACATATCAAAAATAATTATTATCCACCCTATCTTCCATGAATTATGACTAAGGTAGTTATTTCCTATTCTCCTTGAAACTGGTTAAGCCATACAGAATTTTAATTAACATTTCAGTTTTAGCAATTGAATTTTTTATTTTTAAAAGAAATTATTGGCTTTTGTTAAAGACAAAAATATATGAGATCAAACCACCTGAATTAAAATTCTTCACTTATCCACCCTAGAGCAAATGATTAATTATCCATTTTCAGAGTCACTGCAAACAATATATAGAGCAGTCCGGGTTAACGCAGCTTGTTGAGATGGAGACAGAGTAGGAGCATACTATTCAGGCAGGATTAGCTCTGCCTTCAGCATCTTCTAATGCCCCTCCTCCTGGAAGGGGAAATGGAGCACCGAAGATGCTACCATCATCATCATCAACATCATCATCATCATCACCATCTTTTGGCCTCAAAAAAAAAAATTCTTTCAGAGTAATTTAAGATCCGACCTGGAACAATCTGGAAAGACAACGTAGGAGATCGAAGGGCAAAAATGAGTGATCCAAAGTCCCTAGACCAGGGGCGGCTGACAATGGACTCAGGTATGTCTCACCTGATACTAAACCTCTGTTCGCAGAACAGATTTTCGTATGAATCTTGCACGCTATTTTCTACCACAACAAAGATATGCTTATTTCCTCTGTGAAGGAAGACATCTTTTTTTTTTTTTAATGAAATTGGCAGGGAGGTTATGTGTAAGGCAAATTGTTCCCGAGCCAATAATCTGTCATTCTTACCCTCCAGAATGTGCCCATGAAGACATAAACAGAAAGAGAAGCCACTTCATATGTAAGAGAAAGGGGAGAGCCACCCTTCCTCATCCTGCTTTCTAAGGCTCCGATGCACACTCGCCGTCCTAAGAGGCAAACCTGGGGTGGCCGTGAGTGGAGACAGAAGGGCCCCAGCAGTTAGACTGCAAAGGTCCCACTGCGAAACCTAAGCTCCGGGTCACCTAGCGACGCTGCTCTCATCCCATGCCAGACAGGAAACGCTAGTGTGCTGCAGAGACCTGATGCAGGGACAAACAGGATCTTCCTTGAGACTGCAACCAGACATTTCCAGTTTCCTTCTACAATGGTCTCGGAGGGCTCGTGACACAGATCCTGTGCGGTGACCCGGAGTTAGAGCCACAAGTTAGTGCAGGCTCAAACTGAACTCAGTTCTGCCCTTGGTTTCCTCGGCTTCTCGCGCTTGAACTTCCTGGTCTCCAATAATTGCACCTTCACTTAGGAGGAAAGCCACGGGTAGTTAAGAGCATCCATTCAGTCTTTCCCGTACATCTCGCTCCCTCTATAATTAGAAATAGATTAAATTTTAGAACGACGCGTGTTCCTCGGGTGTGGAGGCTCAAGCCTGTAATCCCAGCACTTGGGAGGCTGAGGACGAAGGCTTTGTCTGGAGTTGAAAGCCAGTATGCGCTACATAGTGAGTTATGGACGGGTCCGGGATATACTGTGCGACCTTGCCTCAAAAACCAAAAAGCAAAAATAAACGCACTGGCCAGATGGGGGAAAAGGAGAGAGAAAGAGAAAGAGAAACAGACACACAGAGAGACACACACACACACAGAGAGAGAGAGAGAGACAGAGAGAGAGAGACAGAGAGAGAGAGACAGACAGAGAGACAGAGACAGAGACACAGAAAGTATGTATGTATGTATATATAACATATATACCAATTAGCAAACTAGTTGTTTGGAGGCACTTACCTTGGATGTCACAGCCAGAGAGTTAACTTCTATGGGCCTAGGAATCTATCTAATACAGACCATGTTTTATATGAATATATGTATATGAATACATACATATATATATATATATATATGGTAAGAATTTAATGTTTTCTCTTATTGTTCTGAGACCACAGAGAACAGGGAGCTCAAAGTTACTGTTCGTGTGTGATATGCAGATGATACTTGATGTGATTTGAATACTGATCCCTTACAATTCTTTATTTTGCAGAGAAGGATCCTGGAGCCAAGGGAGAGAAAATAGCTAGATTCAAACCCAGATCTTGCCGACTCTAAAACTTCCCTCCTCTCCGTGCGTCTAGTCTGCTTCAACCTCATTTGCCCAGGGATATGCCTGTCATTGTCCTCATAGGAGTCTAGGCACCATGGAAACCAGGACCCTTTGAAGCAAAGACACCACAAAGTGGGGACTCTTAGAGCTGGGTACTGCTGTTGTAGGACATTCTAGCACACAGTAGGCGTTTAATTGTTGAGTAAATAAAGAACATTCCAGCCTAAGGAACAGGGGGCCCTGTATGTTACGGTTTCTCTCAATGGTAACAAACTTTGCTTTCCGATCAAAAATTCTAAAGACTCTTTGAACATCCCTTAAAAGAGAATTGAAAGCAATCATTTGAACATCATCAAAAACGACTTAGAAACAAAAAAAATAAAATGGCAAAATTAAACTTGATCGCAGCATGAATTTTCATGTACACAAACACACCATATAGCCATGTGTACTTGAAGGAAAATGTTCCCCGCCTCGTGAGGGAGAGGCGACTTATTATGACTTGTGCACACTCTCATGAAATACCGGGGGGGTGGGGGAGGGGGGCTCCTGTCACTTGTCAGCTAGCGCAGTCACTACTGGAGCTGCAGAGGTACTTTAACATATGCACGCCTGCTTGGGAAAAGTCACCCCAAGTGGCTCCGGTAGACTCTGCACTAGTCTCTCAGACGTGCTAAAGCCAAAGCGACTTCAATTCTGCGCCCTGACGGAGCCACATGTCCGAGTCGTGACTGGTTTAATGACAACTGACACAGGCACAGAAAACGCTCACTGTTGGGGCGAACACGGGAGCCATGAGAATGCAATCGTATGCCACACAAGGCTTTTCCCACGGATGAGAAGTGTGGTCCTCTCCTAACAGAATACTCAAGTCTGAGGACTTTGCCCTTTAAATGATCTCATCCCAGAGTGGGTGGACTCCATATTTCTCCTCCAAGAATCAGTTTGATATGATCATTAATAAGATCTATGAAAGTATTAAAAAAAAAAGGCCATTCTTTAACTCAAAAAATGCTTTCCCATGTTTCCGCAAATGCCTACCGTGGCAGGGTCACGAGACCACGTGACAGGGGGAAGTGAGCCCTGGGGAATAAAAAAGCTGAAATATACTTTGACAAAATTATGCCCTACTTATACACTAATAAGTTTTCAGAGAGGTCAGAAGCGTCAGACAGCAAAAGTTCAAGCCAGATGAAAGCCCAGAGAATAAATATCATAATACCCACGGAGTCTGTGGGAAGCAATACCCACACACAGGAGACTCTCCGCTGAAATCCCTTCTCTCGATTCTCCAGGAAGCTCAAATAGCTCTGTGGAAAACCACCTCATATTGGTCAAAGTAAACATTTGAAGTGAGCGTGGAAGACACCTGTTAGCCTTTTGTTTTGTTTTAAGCAGAAAACTGTATTAGGAAGTAATTTCTGCAGGTTGTTTCAGGGCCTGTCTCTTTACAGATGTCGGTCTTCTCTGGGAACGCTTCTTATGTGGAGATGGGACGGGCCACTTCATGAGCTTGGCACATGACGGGGAGGGAAGGGGGTGACTGCTGAGGGAGTCTGGGAGTGGGAACACACCCTACACTCTGCTCCTCTGGGCCCACTCCTCCGCTGTCTTTTTCTCTGACTAGCCTGCTGTTCAGCTTTGGGTGGCTTTGCCTGCGAGTTTTCTCTTCTGCTCAATCAAGGACCAATCTCTCCAAAGCAAACAGCGGCCAATCTCGTTGGAAAGGTTCTCGCTCTTCCTTCTTCATACACATACAAAAATGTTGCTTTAAAAAAAAATACCTTAAAACAGCCTAGCAATCAAAACACAGTACACTGGGTGCCCCATCTTAAACCCTGCATCAGCTGCCAGCCTCGGAGAGACAGGAGAAGCTGAAGAAGGTGGGTTCGGCCCTCTGGTGCCGTCTCTGTTTGGCAGGGAAGCAGCTAGGTGGGCACCGGGAACATCTGTTTCTTGACGTGAAATCTTGGAGGTGGAAGATTGTACTTCCTGTTTCTGTGTGTCTTCTGCAGCCCATCCTCCCCCCCTCCTGCCTCCCTCCTCAGTAATAACCTCCCAGAAGTAGCTGTGATGCTCTGTGGAGCAGCCAGGCGGCTCCGCCCTGCGCTTGCATTGATTCCTGCGGGCTGTGCTCGCTTCCCCGCGGTTCCAGCCCCCATGCCAACAGCACATTCTAACTTCTGTGAGAAAGCCAGCCATGCCAGAAGGCTATGTACTTGAAGTCTCCCATTCCAGGAGGACTGCACATAGAGAGAGATGCATTTTATCAAGCACCGCGAGAAACAAACACCAAAACAAAACCGTGGAGCAAGTGAGCCACTTTCCTCAAGCGAGAACTCCAAAAGCCAAGAACCCAGGCCTTCCTCAGGTTTCTCGCTGGAGAGGGGCTGCTTGTGCATTGTTCTTTTTGCAAAAGGAAGAAAATTTCACACAAATGGCATGCACATAAATCTATGCCTACTTCTCCTCCCTCAGCCATTGGCACTAAGGACCTTGCTACTTCCTTGCTGGTGTGTTCTTCGCCTATCCCCGCCTTGCTCTGCTCAGTGCTACAACACATAATGAAAGTTTCCAGTCTCTGCTGGCATTATCTGCCAGAGATGGTTTACAGAAAACATCGCCAACCTATGTGGAGTTGACATCTGAAGAGGAAAATTTCAAACTTAGGAGAAAAAGAAGTTCACAGGAAGCCATTTAAAAAAAAAACTAAATTATCCCACAAGCCAGTTAGCAGCTTGCCAGAGCGTCACCTCGGTGCACGGGCTGGGGCTGGCTGTCCTTTGCACCAGTTCCTGATGTTGGAGCGACAGGAAAACTGCAGAACAGAGAAGCACAATATTACAAGCCAACCTGTTGATATTTTGAAGACGATATCTTCTTATAGCACGCCAAGTCAACACTGACTATAGTATAATATTTTGGGGTAATCTTCTACGGCACCAAGGAAATCGCTGGAGATTTAAATTCTGATCCACTCCCTTCTGATCATTTTTATGATCCGAAGTAGTTTTCTCTTCAGTACAGAGCGTATCCCCCACCACCTACTAGTTAGGAAAGCCATTAAATTCTCGCAAATTGAAGGTGGAAGAATAAATTGTGCGTATTTTAGACCCCGAACGATCTTCCTATAGCAATTTCAGAACAAACTAGAAAGAATTCTGCAGTTTTAATCTCCTCAGTCTCTTCCCATTACCAAGCAAGCAAGAGCGCCACAGTGCAAATGCAGACATTGGGTGTCATCTTGATCTGCGGCTTTTTTCTTTCATTAAAGCTTTAATGCAGCAATTATGGCTACGTTGCCCTATAAAAAAAGGAAAAGGCAGTTTACTTTAAAAAGTGAAATTGCATAGCCTACTATTTAATTATACACAAATGTAAATGGCCTATTTTTCCATAACCAGTTATTACAGCACTGTTTTACTTTCTGAGTTTTCCCAATCTAGAAAACCTACAAAGCTTCCTGCTATATAATTGTTTTGTTACATTATTGTTTTCATCTTATTTTTTCTTTTAATGTGAGTGCAGCGGGATAAATCTTGGTTTTAAGCCAGCCACTACTTCATCTACTTAAGCTTTTATAGATGAAGATTGCTGTAATTATCAGAATACCCGCTTATTTCTGAAGTATTATCCTGGCAACCCGCTGGCATTTACAACCAATTAACAAGCTTTGCCATTAGTTGCATAAGGGGTATCGCAGAGTAAAGCCATTGTGTGCTAATTTTCTATTTTAGATAATCAGTTTGGCCATCCAGAGTGGAAAGAAGAAGAAAAGAAAAGGTTTGACACTCAGTGGCAGACGCGTAAAAATTACCGCGTGCCCCCCAGAGACAAAGGTACCCTGCAACTCAGTGATTGCTGGCGCTGGCACTACTGGTTCTTAAGTATTTCCCTTTGTCTCTTTTGGAAGAAAAAAAAAGTGGGGATTCGGTAAAGTAATCATGTCCTGTCTCACCCACTCTCTGTCTTTTAAAGCTAACTGGCTTCTCTTGCTGTCCTGACCATAATTTGACCAAATTGGACGCGTGTTAAATGCCTTTAAAAAAGACAGAAGGAAACTGAGCATGAGTTCTTCGCATTTTTTTTTCCTTTTTGACAATGCCTTTCCACCTCCTTCTCCTCCCTCCCTTCCTTGCTATTAGAGTTAATTAATGTACAAGCGTCCTCCAACTGGGCCTCCTTAAGATTAGCTTGCGAGCTGGGCTAGTTAAACTTGAGTGCCATCCTTTGATTGCCTTGTTTAAACAGTCTCTGATATTAATATGTCCCCGACCTCCATCGACAGCGTGGCGAAGGTGTTGCTGACACACAGAAGCTCGAGCTCATGGCAAGAGAATAAATGAACCGCCAGCCCAGCACTTCACTGAGGGACCACAGAAGCCATCTGAGACCTTCGTTGAGAGATTGTCTGGCACCCTGAGTCTTCCTCAGTACTAATGATTGCTTCACATCCATCCTCTCTGTTTCTATGTGAAAAGGATCCCTACAATCCTACAGTCCTCTTCCCATCCTAAGATAACAAATTCATTTCAATTTTATCCTCTGTGTCAGGAGATATAAACTGATGTTTTGGAAGTACCAGTACTGGGGGCTGTCAAGATGATGGCTGCTCTCGGTGATGGAGAGCGCTTGTTCCTGGTAGATGGAACGTGACATCTGTTTCCCGGCACCCACATCAGGAGGTCCTCAAAAGTACCAATAAGCCCAGCATCCGAACATCTTCAGCGACAGTTTCTTCAATCCACGCGCCAAGCTGCAATTTAAACATCCCGCCTTTGACATGTCCAGAGGCAGTCAACAGGAGACCTCTCCCTGAAGGCACACCCGGCTTTAAAGCAGCAGGCCAGTATTGGCTGCACCTTGCTCCCCTTCTATGCAATCTATCTGGAGCAACAGTGTTGTGCAGTACCACGCCGAAAACCTCAAACTGGGTTCCAGACATGAACCACTTTCATTGTATGCACGCGGACATGTGCATACGCATGCATGCACCGATGAGGAGCTGCCCACTGGCCCATTAACCCATGTAACAAGTTCAAGCTTCTTCGACCAATGACCTCCATCAGTCGTGTGGTCCTAGATACAGAGCCGCCTTCTCAGGGTGTGACAATATCCCAACAGTACTTCTTCTTTCATCCGAATTCACGACTCCTTATGCCGTTATACGTGAGCATTATCGTTCCAGCAAATACATCGTATTCAAAGCGAGAAGAGACTTGCTTTTCAAGGGTTATTACAGTCCCGTCCGATTGTAAAGCTCTTACAGAGACTCCTAGCTCACTCTTCAATCCCGCGGGCTCATTTTGCATACAGCACTACCCGTACTCCCACAAAGGGAGAGTCAAGATCCAGCTAAAAGCTTCGAGCGAGACAGAGAAGTAAAGAAGACTCGTTAGATGATTCTTTCTTATTGCTCCTCTCTACTGAACATTGGCGGTGACCACCAGCCTTGTAATAACACAACCTCGTTATGATGCCTATGCTTGTATGTTGATTATTTTCTGTGCTGAGCTCAAACCTGGGCCTTTGATCACCACACTGTCGGACTGTTCTGTTCTCTAATGATTCTCGGTGCCCTATGATTCTCTGTATTTAAGCGTCTTCTCATTTCAAATGTTAATAACCTGACGTTAACCCCTGTTTTATCGGTTCACACAGATAAAAGGGAGAAGAAGGAAAGAAATGAACAATCGTAAAGGACTTCTTGCAGAAAGCTGAAACTAACTGTTTCGCGAGAAGAACTGTGGTCACCAAGCAGAAACAGAGGACATCTCTATGTACAAGGGACATTGTTTGGGTGGAAGTGTCACTCCAGTCCCTGGCAACCATATACACAAAGAGTCTGAATTGTTTGGGTGGGGGCGCCACCCCAAGTCCCCTCCGAGTTGTCCCAGTCCAGACTCCGCCCCCGAGAAAGTCCACCATCAGAGGCTCCACCCCCGAGAGCATTAAAAGCCCCCACCTTGTGGTTTCCCTCATGGTCTCCTCCACTTTCCCTGGGCCACCCAGTAATGCTTTGCTGAGAATAAACTTGAATTTATTGATTCGGTTTGACGGGCTTATGACATCAGAAACAGCAGATTTCTATCAACCAGGAATTTAAACTTAAGAGACATCATTTACTCCCTCTTAGGTGTGCTATGCATGGCCCTGCATCCTACAAGGTCCAGAATTACTACATATGGATTTCTTACTTAACCCAAGTGATCACGAGGGTCATTCCTGGAATGAAGTCTTTCTCTGCCTTTTTCTAGATTCATGAGCTGGCTCGGGTCACCTCCCCATGCTCCACTCCCCCCACCTGCACAGTGTAAGGAGAATATGTACCCCGTGGGGTTGTCTTGGGCATTACGTGTAACTGTACACACATAACACTCAGTACAATGTCAGGCATATAATAAAGACAAGCGCAATCTTATTATTACAGATGTCTGCCTGCTCGCCCATCATCCTGGTCACTGTGGAGTGAGCAACAGTGACCAGAAGACAGGAATCGTCCCCACTATTGCTCAGATAATAAACACTCCAGGGAGAAGTCTGAGGAAGAAGGAAGGAATTTTTCTCTGTTTCCTTCTGAGTATAAAAGAGAAACAAGACCCAGGTTTTTGACCTTGTTCAACAAGTCACCGTTAGCCTTAAACGATTACAACCAAGGAGAACTATCCCCAGATCTGATTGCCAGGAACCATACACACAGTATTCTAGAATCATTGTTATTTTTTTTTAATTGAAGTAAATGAAAACATAGCCATGTGTAGCTATTATCGGTCAGTATTTAGCGTTTTAAAAACGTGCAGTTTGGAAGCAGCTGAAAGAGTCTGCCTATGACTGGAGATTTTGTTTTCCAAATCACCACAGTAGGCTGAAGGGAACAGGCTTCCCCGCAAAACTGGGAGGCTTTGCATTCTTGGCCTGCAAACTCCATGAAGCATGGGCCCTTGTCTGGGATGTCACTGATGTGTCTCCAGGACTCTGCCAGCATTTAGTGGACGATCTTGCTTTCTGCTGGTGGCATTTATATCAACCACTGGTCTTTAATTTGTTACTGAACCATTAAGTGTTAAGTATCTGGTGCTGCATTAAATTACAGACCTTCAAGAACACAACGATTGGAGGGGGAGTGATTTTGTCTTAAACCGCTTACTGCAGAGTTTTCAGATTTCTCTGAAGTCCCTGTCATGCAAACAATGAATGAAATCCTGCCCAAAACTGTACCGGCGTTCTGAGCCTTGGATCTGTTTAGAAACAGCCACTACAAGACTCCCCATTTCATGAAGGACACAGCAAGACCAAGCAAATGCCGCTCAGAACCCCACAGTCTAGCAAGAAACCGGGATCCATTTCACCCGGCTTGTCGAGGCCCACCGGGATGTCTGGTAATTCATCGTGCCAGCCAGGGAGGATGGGTCGCACAGACATGACAATTCACAATTATTAGACAAAGGAGACTGTAAACTCGAATGACCTGAGATGCTAAAATAAGTTGACACATTTTCTTCTTAAGAGTCGATCTAGAACATACTTCACAACGCGCAGACGACATTTCCACTCTAGCAAAAGCTGAAGCTGGCTCCGCCTCTCCGCAGCCTCATCAAAGCTCCCCAAATGGCAGCCTTCAGCTGTCGAACGTTACCGTCCTATTATGCGAGACAATTTCGTCGGGCGCGTTTTAATTGGCAGGGGATTAGAAAACACTTCCCCGTTGCAAAGAGTTTACTTCTAAATTAATGGAAACAAATAAACCCTTCCAAGATCCCCTCCTTTCAATGTGAAGTTCAAATTTGTCTACATGACGTTACCTTAAATAATATCAACCCAAGCAAAGGGAAACTTTCAGAGTAGAGACCCAACAGGTCAGACTGAAGGCAGCGAACGAAAGGAATGTTTAAGATGTATCTTTTAAAGTATACATTACTTTAAAAGAAGAAAAAGACATAGCATCTTTCTGCTTCTAGCCCAATAGCTAAGAGTACATTTTCATCAACACTGTTCTATTTTCAAAGGATGCTGGGCCACCAAGGGACCTCCAAGCATCTTCTTTCCCTCTGGCTTTTTTCTCCGAAACTGTATAAACACACAGCGAAGTTTCAATGTATCCCAGGAGTCACTCTTACTGACTGTATCTGCAACACAAACTTTCAAAGAAATTTCTGCCATTATGATTGAACTTGGCAAAACTGTTCCATCCTGCTAACTTTCGTAGATTATCAAGTTCGATATTAGAAAAACAAAACCTAGCAAGGCTTCGAGAGCCCTCTTAAAGTGTTTATGCATCCCTTTTTCTCTGAAGTATAATTTCCAAAACACATGTTAAAGTCCCCCTTATATTTTATTAATGTATATCTATAAGCTCCTACTGCTATAAGAATGAGCATACACATGGGCACATACAAACACACACACACAAGCACACACACATACACACATACACACACAAACACACACACACACACAAACACACACACACATGCACTCAATTCGTTATCACTTTTCAGCAATTTTCTTCAAAGGCATTTTTAAACAGTCACATAGGAAAAGCCTGTACTTTTAAGGTATTTGTGGAAAGAGTCTAAAGTAAACAAAAATAAACTGAGCTGCACACGGATCATCGGGAGTAAGGGTTACTGGGTCATCACTTATAAAAGGGAAAAGAATAAAGGTTGGGAAAACAGCTGCTCACCCCAGCAGTCTAGAAAGAAGGAGAAACACTGCTCACAATGACACCAAAAACCCAGTGGCCGATGGGGGTGTTCTGGGTTGGAGAAAGGTAACCATCTGAAATGGTTGCTGAATGTGGTTTCAGAATCATGACCAAGAGGACATTGGAGGTCCAAGCTGCCCAATCACAGACTCCAGTGCTGGGGACAGAGACTGCTCACTAAAAACCTTATCTCTAAAACAAAGCCCTATAAGGCCCAGCTTTATCCTTGCTACAGGACGCCAGCCCCAATCCTGACAATACCACCCTCCTGTAGTGTACTTCCCCAGAGAATGGGGAAAAGCAGAAGAATGATAAATAGCTACCAAACACCCATTAGAATTTGTGGTCCTATTTAAATAGAAGGGGATGAGCCTGGTGTCACAAACTGCTGTTCTGGCTATTCAAGAGGCTTGAGGGGACACAAAGAAGGCTTGCCTGGGAGCCAGAGAAAAGCCAAAGTCGGCCTCAGCAAGTTAGCAGGACTCTGTCAATAAACCAACCAATCAATTCGTTAGATGGCTGGGTACATAGCTCAGTAACAGAGCGCTTACCTAGCTAATGAAAGTCCTAACTTCAACGCCTAATACTAGAGCTTGGGTTCGAATCCTAGTGTTGCCACTTTCTGGCTGTTGAACCTGAAGTGAGTTAAAGTCCCTGCTAATTTCCTGTTATCTAAAATAGAGACACTTAATCAACTCTGATAGTCAAATGAGTGTCAAGACTCTTTGAGAGACGACTAGCAAGGGCCTAGGGCATAGCTGCTTGTCTAGAAGTATCAGCTAGGTCTATTCCTCTGTCATATAGTCAGGGTCCATCCTGACTGCCGAAGCCTCCTCTCCCCATGCTCCAGAAGGTGTTGTAGGTATTGAACAGTTCTACAAACAGAGACGAATGTGTGGACAGAGCCACTGACAGCTCGGGAATCCACTGGTTGCATGTAGAGAACTAACCAGACATTCTGTCAATAGTTCCAGGGGGCGGTACAGACCTGTATTCAGACACACCTGGTTAGGAGTCTATTCTCTTCTGTTTTCTTACTTATGTAAGAGTTTAATTTGGTGAGAGACAAGAATCTGTTAAAGCACCATTCCTTATCTTTAAAACAAACAAACAAACAAAGGAACAAACGAACAAATGAATGAATGAAAACCCGCTTTCACAGTCGTGGGAAAGAAAACAAAGAGGAAGAGTATAGACACGTGGTACAATACTTGGTGTGGTGCTTTGGATACAAAATATCTCCTAAACCCTAGGTTCATGTATTTGAAAACAAGCTATAAAGTAGAGTCCCTGTTTGGGCATGCTGGGGGCAAGGGGGACAGTCTTGAAGGAGGAAGTGTGTCACTAAAGACAGGCTTTGAAAGTTCATAGCCTCACCCCGCCTCCCACTCAATCCCACCGTGTTTGCCACTTGCCACCACACCGCCTGGTCACTACTGACTCCTCCATCCGCAACTATAAGCCAAAATAAACGCTTCCTTCCAATGCACTTCCCATGGTCCATGTACTTTTTCACAGCCATGGGAAAGTAGCTAAGACATTTGGCGTCCAGAAAGCATTCAAGCGCTACCATGGAGATCAGGCAAAAGGTATGTTTTAGGCTCAGGATACTGGCATAGACCAAAGTTGAGTCTCCCACAGATGCCCACAAGCCCAGCACTGGATGCACTGAAGGCGCCGCACTGTGTAGCCAAATGGACTTTACAGCTATAAGCAAGGTAGAAAATATCCCGAGTTGCTTATCTCAGTATCTGACCACGTGAGCCCCCAAAAGCTGCAATTTTTCACCAGGGTCACAAGAGTGTTAAGGGAAAGGGAGGGGTCGGACTGATTCTGAATTTGAGAATTGCCTAACTTGGCTAAGCCCTTGGGTGTAGGAGCCATGGGCACAATGAAGCCTCCAGGAGCTAAGACAGGCCATCGGACACCCAGCAAAGAAGTGTGACTTTCAGTCCTAGTCCTGCAAAGAACAGCTGAGAGCCATTTCTTCCCGCTGATGACCACCCAGGAGCCAACACTGGGCCTTGTAACCCTGGAGATGGAGCAGTCTGCCCTGCCAACCTAGGCTTCCGTCTACAGAGCAAAGGGCGGATAGGTTTGTACTCAGAGATGCCAGCTGTGGTCGTTGTTATAAAACCAGTAAAAATTAACACCAAAGTTGTTAATATAAACAGACTTCCCTGCAAGATAATGGCCTTCGCAGCTGGAATTGGAGCAGTTGAAAGACAGGACGGGCATCAGATAACAGCTAATATCTTCGAACACTGGTTTGATAGGACCCAGTTTAATACATGACCTTCTTTCTCTTTACCAATATATAAACTGTGGTACTGCAAGGAACACCATTGTGCAGGTAAAGCAGACCACAAATGCACAGGAAATGTTGAGCGATGTCAGCGATCAGCTCTGACACCTGTAGAACTACTATTCAAACCCTGACGGCGAGACCCAAGAGCGCGCTAGAAACCACAGTGTCACACGGTTCCCCCGGCACAGAGCAGCACCAACGTAGAACCCATACTTCTTCTTTTGCTGAGTAGCTGAGCAAACTAAGTCTTTTCCGACTTAGACAGACTTTCACAATCCAAATTATTGGACATTATGGTAACTCAACTACTCAAGGTAGTCAAGACGATGTTAGGATGTTATTTTACTAATGTGTTCAACCCTGCTATCCTGTATAACACATGATCCCCCAAGGAATCTCCGCGGTTGAGCACCACCAAGGCTTCTCCTCGTTCGTACAAGTTCTGTCCCAAATCCAGGTAACAGGGCAGGGTGGTGTCTTCTCAGCGCCAGCCTGAAAAAATAAAACCTAGGTTCATCCGATTTTGTAGATTTGCTTTTTTTTTTTTTTAAGTTTGTGAAGCAAAAGATCACATGTCACACCTCCCCCATGACGCTTCAAGCTGAGGGGAATATCACTTAGATTGGAAGATGACGAGATAGTTTTCACCCCATGGCAAGAAGCTTAGGATAGGCCGTTTGCCACATTCCGAGGAGAAAAGGAGAGTCAGAAGCATCGCTCCATCTATCAAAAGCATGAACGCACACTCTTCAGGAGAAACAGATCATAAGCAAGTAGTCATAGCGCCCTCTACTTAACCTCTCTGCCTGCCAGCCTCACCTATCCCTCTTCTGCCTAGCTAATGGTCATTCAGGCTTTATTAGATGAATCAGGTGCCTTAGGCAAGCTGAAATAGGAACCCATCTTTACATCGTTAAACAAATGCAGCATAAACAAAAGCAACACGCCTTCACATAGAAGGATCTATGTTCACTCTAGAGCAAACTTCTTGCCTTAAGAACACAGAAAGAGGCTTTAAGAAATATTTCAGAGGTTCAGAGCCCCTTGCTGTTCTTCTAAGGACTTAAATTCAGCTCCTGCCAGCACTGGAATACTCACAATTTCCTGATAATGCCAGTTCTCAAGGATCTCTGCTGCCCTCTTCTGGCCTCTGTGGGCACTGAAATCACATATACATATACACAGAGAGAGAGGCACACATAGACACACACACATACATATATACACACAAATAAATACAAAAATAAATTTGACCACACACACAATAAGAGAATCCAGTCTTTTTTTTCTTTTTTTCATATTCTTTATTGAGTTATATGTTTTTCTCCTTCCCCCTCCCTTCCTCCCCCTCCCTTCAACCCTCTCCCATGATCCCCATGCTCCTCATTTACTCAGGAGGTCCTGTCCTTTTCTACTTCCCATGTAGATTAGATCCATGTACGTCTCTCAATCCAGTCTTAACAGCAAATATAGAATGCTATATATTATCAAAGTCATGGGAAAGAAAATTACACAGAGATAAAGTTAAAGTGGAAGTTTATTTCATCCTTTCTTTGCTATCAGATCACAAGTGTATCAAAGGCAGAGGATATGATATCCTCCTTTTTACATTTTTACATTACTCATATTCCTGTGGACACAAGACATAATGAGCCAACTAAACTGTGAATTTAATTAAACATATCAAATTGTTGCACGCACTGCGCTGGCACTGCCAAATTTAAACCTTAATTTAGTTTTAGCCTAATTAATGAATGAATATCGAACCATATACCAACCATATTCTAAAGAGCAAGATAGACGTCAAAGTAACAAATTCGAATTCTGTTTGGGCTTATCATTTTTACACACATGCACCACGGTATGAACGTGTAAGTCAGAGAAGAACTTTGTGGATTCCGTTCTTTCCTCAGCCCTACATGGGTTCCAAGACAAGTTCGCGTGGCAAGCACCTTGCCCACTGAGTCTTTTTGCTGTCCCCTTATGATAAATTCTTGCCGAAGATTACCTTCTAATCTGTGAGGCCGACCATTAAATAATTCCAGTATGGGGTGGTAATACTAAGAGCGATGTGATAATCCAGAGAACTCAGTAGTTACCTGGAGCCAAGTGGTCTTCTTAGGATTGTGAATTTGCTTCTCTACAGATACACTGTTTAGATGGTGTGGGTATGCAAGCAACAGCCTAGGCTCTGACCGCCTAAGCAGAAGCTACAGAAAAATCTCACCTTGACCATTAGTATGAAACTTTTCTAAAACATAATAAACAGGAAGGTGGGAACCTGGGTTTAAGGATGAGCGCGATACAAGATCCAAAAGACAGGAAGTAGACAGCAGGTTACCCAACTTCCGGTTGGAGCTGTGGGTGATGCTGCGGCCTCATCAGAGCCACTGAGCGAGCTCATGACCCCGTCAATGGAAAGGTTCATCTGAGAGGATGCCAGAAAGGGCCCTGCAGGGAAACAGACTGGCGTGATTTCCTAAAAATAGAAGAAGCGATAGAGGAAGCCATAAAGCTTCTAGATAAACCAGATTGACCAATGTTTGGGTCAACACATTGAAAACACAAACAGAAATAAAAATTCATTGCAAGAAAAGAACAAGGGGATGGGAACTGTTTAAATTACCATTGAGGATTTCCAAACTTGGGGTGGGGGGGAAGGGTTCTCCATCAGTACTTGCTGAGCGACTGTGAGAACGCAAGACATGCTCTCTAGCGCCCCCACACAAATCCGGGTGTAGCACTGCAAGCTTGTTGTCCCAGCACTAGGGGATGTGATAACAAAAATATCCCTGTGGCTCTCTGGCCAGTTGAATTGGGGAACTCCAGGTTCAGTGAAAAGTCTGTCTCAGTAACTATGGTGGATAACACTATATGACAACGTGGGTCGATCTTCAGCCTCCACAGATCAGGTCACAAAAGAACACACGTGCACACCCTCATATGGATACCCAACACACACACACACACACACACACACACACACACACAAACACACCATCTAGAATTTCAATCAGTGCTTTAGAATCTGAATTCACGTCTCTTTGAGGATGTATCTAATTGAGTTCTCCCCCATAGACCGAGTCACCCAAATTCGTGTCTATTGCCCAGGAAAAATAAAACCAGTTGAGAATAGTTTCGTGACATTTATTCTTCGATTTAATAAATACCCATCCAAATCACTTTTGAGATGGACAGCTATGGCCCACAAAATGATATATAAGTGCAGACTTCCTCGACCTTTCAGGTTCAAGAGTTTAAGAGCAAATTTAATCATAACATAACTCATGTCCTTTATTCCTTTTCTTAGTAATAATACTTCATATTTAAATAATTTATTTTCGCTAAGGCTACTTTACCGGACCCAATCTCCACATTGCCTCTGTCCCTGAAACAGAAACGCTTCTCCTTTGTTTGCACTCTAGAAAATTAAGTCACGTGTCCAAAGTCACACGAGATGTTAAGCGTGGGAATGACGGGGCAACAGGGCACGCTTGCCCGAAGTCGCACTATTTTTACGAGGTCCAGCTATCATTCCCAAGCACACAGTGTTTGAACGGAGACTTAGAGAAGCGGTAATAGGTAACCAAGGCCCCAGGACTCTCTCGGTTAATTTTATTGCGTCTGAAAATACCCGGTGATGAAGCACAAGATCACGATGAGTCTAGGCTTCCGTGCTGAGGGAAGTAACTTTCTCAGGGGGAGCAGTCCAACCTGGGAGGGAGGAAACTCTAAACCACACCTATAATTGGCAGATGAATCAGGCTGTGTCTCGGGCTTCGTGAGTTCTTTATTGTTTGCAGGCAGGGTATGAGCCACCACAACACAAACGATGTGGCGACCAGCATCCAGCGGTCCAACCATCGATGAGAACAAACCATTTTGATGAGAAGACTGTCATTTATTTTACACAGAGACCCTGCCTGGAATGGGAAAAATACTTTTGAAATCCACGTGTATTTTGCATAGCTAAAATCTATAGGATTGTTATAAATATTAAATAAAATAATATGCATGGAGATCCCATAAGACCATGGAAATGTGGTCTTAAGGTTGCATTTCCCCATAAAAAAAAAATTCATAGACTAATATATCCAAAGTTACCTTAAAAGTCTTCTCCCCGGTGATCTGTCGAAGGCTAAAACCATTAAGAAACATTGCCTCTCCCAATGAGTACACAGACCTTTGAGAACAATGCAATTATTGATAAGCTCAAAGAAGGAAGTAACAATGAAAGAGTTCCAGGCAGAAGACCAATGAGCCAAACAGAATGCCCAGACATCAGAGAGATTCCCTCACAAGCCTGAACCCATGTTCCCTGGGTTGTCATCCTGCCGGGCTGATCTAAGGCTAAACAGAAATAAATTCTGGGGACAGCAATTACTATCGAAAGCAAAATACTGGTTGTATATGTTCTGTAATAAACATTGCACACAGAAAGGCTGACCTTTGCCCCTGAGGTCAGTTAGCACCTCATATATTTCTTACGTTGCATGTGTGTCTATGTGCCTGAGTGCATGCGCTATATATACGTGCAGGTGCCTGAGGAAGCAAACGAAGGGAATTGGATCCCGTGGAACTGGAGTTACAAGGAATTGTGAGGCTCCATGGGTGCTGGGAACCAAACCTGGGTCTTCTGTTAAAGAAGCAAGCGAGTCCTGTGAACTGCTGAGCCCTCTCCAGCCGCCCTTCCTCATCCAGCTTTGTGCTGATTTCATCCCCTGGAGTTCACAGCTTCTCCATGAGAGACTAGGAACACAGTGCATATTTAGCTCAGGTGCCCCTTTATTTACTCGTTTGTTTGTTTATCTATGTATTTGTTTCTATTCTTTCTTAGATACCGCATTAGCTGTAAAAATAAATTCTCAAGTAATGTTTGAGGTTGTAATACAATTATATCATTTTCCCCTTTCTGACTCCAAACCCTCCAATGTAGCTACCATAGCTCTCTTTCAAATCATGGCCTCTTTTTCTCTAAATATATATATATATATAATGTATATATTCATAATTAAGTAAATACAACCTGCCCATGTGTTACTGTATACTGTTACTTGTATGTATGTTTTCAGGACTGACCATTTGATCTTGGGTGTTCAACTGGTGAACTTCTCCCCAGGAAGATTATTTCTCCCACTCCCAGCATCCCTCAGTTCCCTGCAGCTTTCTCTGTAGGTTGAGGCCTCAGGAACTTTGCTCCGCCCACTCTAGTATGTCTACTGGTGTCCTCCTTGTTGAGGTCACACTTAGGCAGCCGTGTCGGTGAGACTTTGTAAACTTAACCTCATTCATATTTTTGGACACTTTTTTTGGAGACCCAATCTCACAGCAAACTCCTTTCCTTTGGCTCTTACCATCTCTCCACCCCCTCCTTTGCAAGGATCCACGAAACTCAGGTCCAGGAATTGGACTTCAATGCGTCCATTGGGACTGGGCTCCTCAACGTGGAATTTTGATCTCCTGAAGTGTTCTGTAATGGTCTCAGTCCGTTTGCAAAGGAAAGTTTCCTGGCAGTGAGGAAGGACTCCACTCTCCGAAGGACAAACCTTTAGAATGAAGGAGAAAGGTGTGCCCCAAATCCTCAAGTTGCCTCAAGTTTCTTTCAGAATCTTTGGCATTCTTAAAATTGGGTGACCAAAAAAAAATGCTCAATGCTCATTGACACTGTTGGATTGTTTGAGAAGTGTTTGTGGTGTATGTGAGAACAATTCATCCACTCGACATGTTTGGACCTTCCTACTAAGCATCGAATATTGTCCTACGCACTTGGTTTAAAACGGAACCACGAACCCAGGTGCACAACGGATTCCTTTGAGCAGGAAATGGACTCTTTAATTGGGTCTTTAGCTAAAAAAAAAAAAAAAAAAAAAAAAATGGCAAGACTTTGAGATTAAAAAGAAAATTAAAAAAATAAAAGGTTATTAAGAGCCCTTATCCAGCATACTCTTCCAGGCTGTATCTGCCTTTTGCTGTCTGTTGGTTACTTTACATCTCTCCGGGCTTCCAAGAACTAGTCAGGCAAATTATTCCGCCCCATGGAAACACAAACAAGGTGTGGCCTGCAAAGAGGGAGTGCTTAGGGCTCTTTAAAAACTGACCAAGCCCACATCATTTGCAAACCCATTGCAGCCTTCTTGATTTGCCTGTGTGACTGTGAATTTGAATTCTCCTCCAAGCAGGTTGCAACATCTTACTGCTTCCCTCATTCATTAATGAATTAAATAAAATCTTTAACACATGTTCGTTTTATGATCGTACGAGAATCATAATTATACCTTTTTGAAGAAATTATCCTTTAACCGTTTATAATAACTGTTCATTATGGGACCACCTACCTCAAAATAATATGCTTGGGAAGAAGCCATAAATGGTTTCTAAAGCTCTTCCCGTGCAAAGCATTCGGGGCAGAGAGTGGAGTCTGCCTAATAGGACTGTGGTATTTTAAGGCACATTCGATAAGGATTCAAAGTCCCCTCACATTGCTGATCCCAGATAGAGGGAGAGAGCTGAGCCGTGGGGGGGGGGGGGGGGAGGGGGCGGAGAGAAATCCCTTGTTGTTGTATTTATTTATTTCATTCTTTTTTTCTTTAGAGGAATAATAAAGCGCATTGTGGTAAGGCGGTGCAAGGAGATTGGAGTAAGGCAGTAGAGAGAGTGCCAGCAGCTACTCACGCGCCGTTCTTTAAAATGGAAATTCACCGTCTGCTGCATCACATGGGACGAAATACAGAACTATTTTTCACAGCTTGTTCAGTGAACAGATTATTGTAGAAAAAAAAAAACTTTTACATTTTCTGCAGATTCCCAAATCTTAGTCAAAAAACTCTTGGCAATTTTTAGCAGTGAAACAGATTTCACTTTCAGATTGAGATACTCCATTTAGCGGTAGTCAGATGATCTTCCAAATAAATATAGACTCATTTCACTCTTCATTTTCTTTAAAAAAAAATAAAATAAAAAATAAAAAATGTTTTCATGAGGTGCTGGGGAGGAAACTTGCACTTACTTGGTTTTCCCAAACGCTAAAGGAAAGAAAACTCAAAGGTCTAAAAACCACAGCTAAACATAAGAGGAAATGGTAGACAGAAAATGTCATTACAAATAATGCCTGCTCACCACGGCACAGATAAATAAATAACCCTGGGAAGCTCTCGAATTATCTGTAAAAAAAAAAAAAAAATACCACAGCCTTTTCTTCCCTAAAATCTCAGCTCCCCAAAATATTACTAAACAGAAGTGTATGTGTTCGGTACACTCTAACAGGCGGCAATATGTTGAGATGCTTCACACAGAGGGGTCTCTCTCTGGGCCACTTTTCTCTCTGGAGATTCACTTCCTCACTCAGGTATAAACCAAGGCTGCCCTTAGCAGCGTGGTACCGGGACAATATTCTCCTTGTCTAACAATGCTTGGCGCTTAAGAAAATCGAGGGGTGTCACATCCATTTAATACAAAAACACTCTGTCACTGAAATGGGAAAGGAATATTAATACAATCCTGTGTTTGAGTTCTCTTTGTATAAACGCCAATACCTCCTCCCCAAATCCCTGTCCTAAATTTTGCCAAAGCTTTATTTTCCCACTAAAGGTAGTTACCTCAAAAATCTTGGAGAGAGTCCAGAAACACTAGTTATACCTTTGCTTTCGTATGCATAAAAACATATTAGTAGCGAAAGAGGACCACTAAGATCCAAATAATAATTGTTGCCATTTTGAAAAAGTCTTCATTAGTTTGTTGAAGGGTCATCCCACTGCTGTGACCACGGGTGACCTCTGGCTGGAATGCAAAGGCAAAAGGGAAGAAGCCTGCAGATGTCACAGTGCTGTCAAAGGTATTTTATTCTTCTTCTCATGGCAATTCTCTCTGGGGAGGGGTTCAAGCCACATTTCCGAGGTTAGTGTGTCCTGTGGGAATAGGCTTGGTTTTTGACTTCAGGATGATTCCCGGAAGACTTTCAAGGAGGGGGAGGGGAGCCGTTTCTCTCCCATACTATTCCTTCACAAATGTTTGGAAAATATTAAATAATAAAATTCCTCTGTGTGGAATGCTTTCCTATTTTAAAAAAAAATTAAACAGATAAAAGGGTGACAAGCCAATAAAACCACCACATCAAGAGGTGAAGTATTAAACTAGGAAATCCCGTGGGATGATGTTAAAGTTTTGGCTCCGGGACAACTGCCGGATGACCAAGCCTGCCCTGCTCTTGCAGTTTGGTGAGGGTTTTGTTTTATGGCCTCAACCGAACAGTGGAGGGTGATGGTTCTGAAATCAAAAGTAAAAGCTTAATGTTCAAGCCTTTTCTCTTAAGGCTAAAAGTTAGCGTTGGAAATGAAGCTAATTTTTTTTTGAAATTATAATGAGTGAGAGTATCAGACTTCATTTACAAACATTACACCAATGGCCACTAATATTCTTTCTCGCTTTATAAACTTACTCCCAACCTATGTGCCTTTAAAATTTACATTCTCGGGACAAAATATACACTGAAACTCAAGCTTATTTAAAGTCAGACACAAAAAAGAAGAATTTGGAAGTATAGGGGAAGCCAAAGGGTCCCATCTCCAAAATTGTACAAGCCCAAGGGCAAAGCTACCCTTGAGCCCAGACGGGAGCAAGTGCCTGGAGAAGAATGGGCAGAATGGGAAAGAAGACGGTAGCTGCTGCTTTTAGTTTCTCTTGGCCTGATAAAGTTAAAGGGAACCAATCACAAGGAGAATTACAAGTTGAAATATTTCTGCAGTATTCAGAAGTGAACCCCAAATTCTGATCTCTTCTAAGGAGTCACTTGGGAGTCCATCATATCAAGAAAAATATTAGTTTAACTAATACTAATAGCTACCAGGTATCACAGCAATAATAGCTACCAGAATTCATATTACAATAACAGCCATTCCTAAAATTAAGTGTTCTTTCCTAGGTCTTGTATCTGATCTTCGAGTTTATCTTTAGAAATAAATTTGATGCTGGCTTTTAACGTCTGCTCCTGGAGCCCACTGCCTAGTCTAGAATCCAGACCTGCTCAAGCCCATCCTCCCAAACAGCCTTTGCTCCCCTGTCTTAGAGGTCTCCAATCCCATCCCCACGCGGTGTCTTTAGCAAGCAGTTGCCTGAAGTGCTTTGGCAGAAGGTCTTTCATCTGACACGCTATTGTAGTACAGTCTTAGAGACTCATTGCAGGAACCCACGGGGAGAAGAGATAAGCCAATCCATCGCAGCTAGAACTCAGCTAATACAACCGAAGAAGAAAATCATGGAAACGGAGGACGCGGCTCTGTCCGTGTCCAGCTGCCCACCAGACGCCGAAAGCCAGGGGTGTCGTACCAGCCACCCGAGCGCTGACGATGGCAGGTCTAGCAGTAAACAAACGTGGCCTTCACGGCGGAAGTACAGCCACGGGATCAGAAAGTGTGTCTTTCGTGGCTGCGAAATGATACTTCTTTTCACTTCGTTTTTATAAGGACGAAAGGTGAACGCCGGCGAGGAAAGCTGCTATGTGGGGCTAGAAGGCTGAATTTACCACCTGGCCCTTTGCTCCGCGCACCTCTCTTTTCCTCCACCCAACTTCCTCTTCTCTCTCTGGCTGAGTACTCAGGCACTCTGACTTACGCATGGTCCTGACCTAACTACTGTGTACATGCTTGCTCAGATCCTTTCCTTCTCGCTTTGACTTTTTTTTTTTATGTGTAGCTCAGGCTGGCCTCGAACTGGTAATCCTCCTGCCTCTGGCTCCTTCTGCAAATCCGAGTGGTGTGCGCCATCACAACGGGCTTGCCTTGACATTTTAATGCTGTCATTATCTATTTTCCGTGGTTACAAAGTATTTTACGCAAGAGATGGGAATTCTCGCGATCATCAGGGAGAGGTCTGCGGCAAGCCTCCTGGCCACCAGAGATGACCAGCGTCTCTCTGTTTTCATCCCTGTTTTTCTTTGGCCTTGTTTTAGGGTGGAGGAGGAAGAGTCTTTCTTACTTGGAAATCCCTTTGGTGATCATGGCCTCTCAATACCTCCCATCTGTGTGGTAGTGCCTATAAATCTCATACCAGTAACTCCGTTGCTCTCCAAAGCCCCTCGCTGGGCTCTTTCCTCTCTAGACAACCTTCTGTCTGTGGCCGCCAAATGTCTAATAATTTTTTTAAAGCGGGGCATAGAACACAGGACAATAATACAGGAACAACTGGCTAAAACATAAGAATATGTCTAAACAAGAAACTCAAAGGACATTGTATCCATATACCTCCAGCGCCCTAACGTTTACAAAATAGGCATACATCCCCTAAACAGTACAACTCACTTTCTGGACTTTTAAAACATAATCAATTTCCTGTCCAGTTAGATAGCCCATTTTCACATGTATCTTTCATTTTATTATGTCTCATCAAAATAAGACAAGCATGCCTGCGTTAGGACAGGGGCTGTTTACATCAGGAGGGCTTCCTTTGGGATGTACCCGATACACTCTGCATAGTTTCTGGGGCTCGGCAGTTCATGGGGACACACAGCTAAGGCAATTTGCAGCTATGGGTTGATAGTTTATAGGAATTTTCTGTGTAAATATGTAGTATTTTTCTATTCATATTTTCATACCTTCAAGACCACGATAAATCCTATTTATATGAGCTTGTATCCCAAGAGGAACTGTGCAAGCCTTTTTTTTTTAATCAAAACCTATGGTTTTTTTAATTCAGAGTCTCTGAAGAGCCCTTTGAGCACCAGCGTGCCCCCTGCTCAGCCTTGCTCACAAGCAATGGTGGAGTGCAGCAGAGGTGTTCCCTGAGTAAACTAACTTCACAATTTACTCTTCATTGGTATTCGGCAGGGGACAGTCAGCTTAAAGCCCAGGGTGTCCCCATATAAGGTTTACAGCAATTAGAACGTCTGACTTTTAGGGGGACTCGAGTTTTTGCACTTCGAAAGGGCTTCTGGGTCATCCGACTGATATCAGCTCTATCGAAATGAGCCAAGATCAAAGTACTGAATGTCTCAATAGCTCTGATGTTTATTAAAAGCTCCCTTTGGCTTCCTGGTGGTACCAACGGCTTGGAGTCTGCATCTCAGCCCCTTTAATTATCCTGAGCATTGAAACCATGATTTTCTATGAAGATATAATTTCTGTTGTTACCACAAATGATGAAAAGAAAATTATTAATAACGAAGACTTAAAAAGAATATCCTTTTCCCCGGGTTTAACGCCTTTCTAAGCAATGGCATAGTGACCCCATGTAGGAATCAGAAGAAATCTCAAATGCACACATATTTATAAAAAAAGAAAAAAAAGCTTGGAAAAATTAAATTGTGATTTTTATTTTTCCTATTGGATTTTTCTTTCTGAAATCAGTCAAAATTGCAAAGCCCCAAACTTTTCATATGCCACAAAAGAAGCTTAAGAGTTTGATAAAAGCATATTAGAGAAACTTTTAATTTTTCAAACCCTTCTGCTTTGATTTCAGCCTGACTTATCAAACCAAGATTTTTTTCTTTTTATTTGAAGTAAATATTTTTATACTCCTCATTGCCATTTAGCAACTTAAATAAAAACATATCCCCTCTCTGTTTTCCAGTGACTGTTAGGTTTTCCTGACCTTGCTAGCCTGCTGCATGCTCCCCTTGCTAGACTGCCCATCACTTCTCCAAAAGTTAGACTTTCCTCTTTTAAACACCTTGTTCATCTGGTACATGGGATACAGATGAAATCGCAAAATTTACAATGATATATTCCCACCAAAGAGCAAGAACGGAGTCGTCTTTAATGCATTTTTATAATCACACGACACGTTTTTATTTGACTTTAAAAATGAAATATTCTCCCGTCTCCACATGCAAGCTTTACCATACGATATAATCCATGTACAACTTTATTCATATTTCACCATGTTTCCAGTCAAAACTTCTTCTTGGCTATTTAAACATGCTTAAAAAGTAATGGTTTTCTGTAATTTGCCTTTTTCCTTCCCCCTTTGGAAACATACCGTGCCATTGTCGGTTTTTAAAAAGAAGCAATTTCCTGACTTTGGAGATGGAGGAGGTCAAGGAGAAATGACTGCTGCTGAAAACCCCTAATTAAATAGAAATACAGCTGCTCTTGTGGGGAACTAAATTAAGTTTATGCTATTAATACTTGATTCCGAGATGCGGTTCTGAATTTTTAGCAAGGGGGTGTAGGCCGGAGCCTCGCCCCATCCACTCCTGCACTGGCCACTTGGTGACATGTGGAAGGGAGGGGAGGGGTCCTGGCTTGTGAGGGGCATTGCTAATCCCCCCTTTCTTGCCTCAGAATACTGTTTTCTGCGGTAACTTTTTAAACCAAAAATAGTCTTTGCCAATTTTACCTCTATCCGTAACATAGATTTTCAGTAAATATATCTTCTCCATAAACACTAAAACTACTTCTCCGAGAAATACGTTTTTAAGCACAAATCCTCAGGGTAACCATGTAAAGTAAGGCACTTGAGGAAATTATCTAAACCTTTGGATTAATTTTTGTTCTCTTTGAATTTTCTACATCTGACGTCACTTCATTTCATTAAATAAAACTCACCAAAGAGGTGTTTACAAACAACACAATATTGGATTGAGGAGAGTCCCAGGTCTATTCTCTGACTGCGCCTTTCTGCACGAAATTAGGTCTTCATTTAAAGAGTTAGAATATGTTGTATAAACACAAGCCCGGTAAACAAACACAGCCATTTAGAACAATCTGAAAAGTCATAATATTTGCCAGTGCTTAATTTGAGTGGGAAAGTACCCTTTTAACCTCCCCATGAAAACTCTCGGATGGAAATCTGAATAACATTTACATAAAATTAGGTAGATTGGGAAAGCCCTATTAAAGTCCATGGACAAATTCCACAGAATTATCTACGTCTGTTTAAACCGCGGTCATGGCCATGTCAGAGCCGAAGTTGACCCTCAGAGCAGTTTTAAGTATTTGCCACATCTCAAAGGATAATACGTGATTTTTTTTTTAAAAAACATTTTAAGGGGTACACCAGTTTGGGTGGAAAGAGAGTCATGTAGCATGCTTAAGCGCTGAGACTTTTTCTTTCAGGTGAAACAGAGAAAAGCGATTTTCTGGTAGCAAAAGCTCAGGCTTCGTTTTTGCTTTGTTTGGAATTCTTTCCTTCATCCGATGTGTTGATTTCCTTCTGAGGACAATCCAGTTTGCTCCAGAGCTACAGCACAGAGGCCAAGAAATAGATACAATCAGCGTGCCTTCCAGTAAGGACATTTTCACGGGAAGAAATCACCAGGCAGTGAGGGCCTGAGCAGGGAACACTCGCAGGGAATCCAGGGATCTCCTAAGCAAGCACGGCCCTCTCTGGCTACTGCCTTCTTTGTTTGGTCTGCTCTGTCCAGTTGTTAGTGTGCTGAGGTCCTTGGATGTCTGTTTCCTGAATGTCTCTGTTCTCCGGGGAAGGAGCTCTCTGCCTTGGCGGTGTTAGAAAATGCCGAGGTGTCTGTCACAGGTCCTTCCTGTGGGGCTTGGCAGCTGGTGAAGTCGGCTTTCCCTCCAGGTATCAGGGATTCAACTGGGGGGCTGGGGGGCTGGCGGGCAGCTGGGGACAGGACAGTAATTTACCCAGTTCACAAGCACTACTGTATTTCTGATAGAATGTGTGTGTAACTTAGCTCTCTCTCTCTCTCTCTCTCTCTCTCTCTCTCTCTCTCTCTCTCACACACACACACACACACACACACACACACACACTGGCTCCTTTTCAGCCCCCAAACCATGGTACTGGGTACCATTTTGTCCAAATGTTTCTTGTCAGAGGCCTGACGAGCTTGTTGCCATCACAAGGCAGGGTAGGAGAGGTGAGGACGCCAGGCAAGGTTCAGCTTCTTCTCGGGATTTATTTTAGGGGGAGTTTTGCCTTGTTTGGCTTGGTTTGGGCCTTTCTTCCATCTACCTAAAAGCCTATCAGAGCGGCTATCTTTGTGCCTACTTCACACAAAACTGCTTCTATTTAGACTGTGGAAGCCATTTGAAAAATGAAGATGGATCCAGTACATTTGAAACATATATAATTCCAGGCCCTCCTTTCGTCACGTGTATTCCTACCTGTCTCTCAAACCAACAATCTGAGTCGTCAAGTTCAATGCCAGGAGACGCTTGTCTGTGCCGTGGACTGGGTTGTTGCAAAAAAAAGGGGGGGGGGGATTTTTTCCCCCACAGAGATTAATATAAATAAAGGCAAGTTAAAATTATATGAAGCACCAAAAAAAAAATATGAAGCACTTTCTAAGTCACATGTGATCTTGATCTTGAAATATCTGGCACAGCCACACAATGTTTATCAAAACCCTTACAATCGATTTACTATTATTTCCAACGGCCCCCATGACCTTTTACCTGCTTCTCGAGAATTAGCCACTGCAGTCTGCATGACATCTTGTGAGTACTTGGTGCAGGGTGACAGGCACGCCAGCAGTTGGCAAACCCAGACTCTGCCATGCTTAAACGTCCTATCCGACGGGGCTCATAAACAAGACCCCAAAATGTCTCTCTCTGCTGCTACACGTTCCGCAGTGAGCCGTCATCAGACGGGGCCTCCTTTGAAACTTTCCCGATTCATACATAATAGGAGCCGTGGATGGCGAGGAGGGTCTGCGGGACGCAGCAGTCAAAACAGTCTCACACCCCATCTGCCGCTGCAGAACCCAGGAGAGCTGAGGCAGGAGCAAGATGCAAGATGCCTAGGAAGCGCCGCGGAGACAATTATTAACCCGCAGTGTCAAGGATTCCCTGGTGAGAAGGCCGAGCCACCCGCGTGGCTGTGAAGAGAGGAGCCCACCTGTGTGAGGAAATCCCGGACGCCTACCTGGACTCGTTCAGAGGAATGCCAAATGCCAGTTTTGATCGTCTTGTTCAAAGACGTGGCAGCGTGCACCTGAATTCTTTAATTACCAGCTAATTTTTTTTTAAAAAGTCGGTTTCAGATATGTTGTCTGGGAGTTTTTAAGGGATCTAGATCTTTAGAGTTGGGTTGAGTGAGGGATTTGACTGAAGACCGTTTTCCCCAAAAGCATAACGTCTCTCACGCGCCTTGCTTCTGACCTTGACCTCACCCCCTATTCACACTTAGAACCTGAGCACAGCTAAAAGGAAAGAACGCCTTAGTGTCACATCTCCTCCGTCATTTCTCTTTCAGGTCCGGAAATTATTCTGCAGGTCTGACTGCCTTGGTCTAATGTGTTTAAGCTAGAAGGAACGAATTGAGAAATATGTCGCCACGCAGGAATCTCAACAGGGAGGCATGGCTTGCTTCGGAGCCACTCCAAATGAGATAAAAAAAAAAAAAATCCAGATTTCTGTCTCAGGCTCGACAATGATAAATACATCCTACCACAGCTGGAGCGCGTGCTGGGCTCCCACCAGAGAGTAGATCTTTAACCCCCGTCAATAAGAGCAGCACAGTTACCTCTATAGATCTCCAACAATACCAACTTAGAAATGCCGTGCAATTAGCCTGCCTTTTGCCCCCATCAGCTGGAAACATATTTTGCCGGTGTGAGGGAAAAGAGGAGCTAAAAAAAAAATCTCACTAAGACCAAACGCCAGTATCTCGGGGCCAGGGAGCTGCGCAGCAGCTAGGTAGGAAGCGGATGTGGGGAGCCAACGCACCTGCCCTGTGCCGCCTCCCGGGGGTTCCAAACTGGTTTGGAATATTTTGTTGTCATTGACAGGATACGCTTAGCACACACACACACAAATCTACACATAACCGTCCTTGAAGTACATTCTGCTTGCCTAAGCTGTACAGAAATGGCTAGAAATGCAAGCCTGGGACCCTTTTCCCTGCAATACGTTGACAATGGTGCCATCTTCTGGCGCTGGGAGCTCAGCCGTTGCCGTGTCCCACCACTGAACCGCCGAAAGTTCTCGATTTGGAGAATGAATGGTCTCCAGCCAGATTTTCAAACTCGTGGGTACTGATCTGTAAGCGTGAAGCTGAGCCTTTGGAACTGGCAGCCAGCTACGTCCTGGGTTTCTGTTCCCTCAGTTGTTCCCCTGAGTGCTGGGCAGCTCTTTGTTAAGCCACAATGTATCCTTTCCCCACAGCTCCTTTCTTACCTTTCCTTTAAGAGGGTGTTTCTGCCAGGAGGACTGTTTCTCCATACACACTTCCCCATGTATCTCTCTGCTTCTGCGGGACTGGTGTCCTCACATCTACTGGTGATACCTGAGCTGGTTCTGTGCTCTGACCCTGCACGCATTCCTGTCCTCTGGTTTCTTTTCCTTACCTCTTTACGCCTCTCCACTGAGGCCACCCTTATCATTTTTAACACTGTCCCAACAAGGAAAAAAAAATAACAAAATGTGCAATGGGAATGATCCCTTCATGGCTTTGAACAACAGTCCCTGCTGCCGCAAGCCATAGCTGCCGCCGCCGAGCGTTCAGAGGCAGGCTCCAGCTTTGCGTGTGCATCCGGCAACAGATAAATAACCAAAATAGTGATGTCTCTTTCAACCTTTCAAGATGTTCAGTGTGGTTAAACACCAAATGGAGCAACGGTACCAGGCAAGGGGCGTTAGGAATCTTTGCGGTGTTTTATGATCCACCGGAGAGAGGAGGCTGGCGGGGCTGTGCCCAGCGTGGGAGATGAGGATACAGATGGGAAGATAATCAGGTGAATGGTTCCAACAGGGCCAGAAGAAGATGGTAGAGGGGAGGGCGCAGGGTTTCGTAAAGGAGGGGAGAACTTGTAATTTCCCAATTAAAAGAGTACGTAAAAGACATTTGAGCATTTGTCTTTCTAAAATTACAAAAAGTTAATTTTTTTTAATCGAGCTTGTCAAATTTTAATCAGGGAGACAGATGAAATATGGTAAAGGAGATGACTGAGGGGAGCAGGCAACACATGCTGACCCCCAGAAAAAGAATTCTCAGCCTAGAGGAACAGCGAGCAGGCCCCGGGGTTCTGAACTCCTTTTTTTAACCTTTCCCTGGGAAGCCAGGAGCCAAAATAGCAGTTGTTTCTCGAGGCTGTGAGCACGAGCCGTGTGCCTGCCAGGCCAAAGCGGACAGGAGAAGGGGGTTGCACCCAACCAGCTTCAACAGCAACTGACCCATGACTGTTTCTGTGTGACGCATTGCTCCGTCACGTCACGGAAGGTCTCGTGGGTCTATCTGTGTCCTGCTTCACCAGCAAGGGGCGACACCACTCTCCATTTCAGCCAGAGGTTCCCACACTTGGCCCCCTGGCAACCCCTAGGGAAACTCTTAAAAGACCTTATGCCAGGGACTGGAAAGATCCCCAGAGTGTGCGCTGCTCTTGCCGAGGAACCAAGTTCGTTTCCCGGCACCTCACAACCTACAGCTCCAGGGAATCTCGAGCCTCTGGCCTCCACAGGCACCTTCACTCACATATACATATGCCACACATAGACACATCCACACACATCCACGTGATCTTAAAATAATAAAAATAAATCGTTTAAAAAAAATGTCCTTATGTCTAGATCACACCCTCGCTGAGACTACGCGCTCAACTGCTGTATTAGCTACGGATCTCCGTCCCCGGGGGCAGAGTGGGCAGCCTGAGTACCTTAGCCGCGCAGGGAAAATGGGCCCTGCCATGGCCACTTCAACTGAAAGCAAGCCGCATTAACTTTTTGACCTGCTACCAATTCTACCAGTCCAGGAGTCCTGCAATTTCCACTCCAAGGCCGTTCCCCTTTCCCCTGTACTTAAGAGGGGGGGACACGCCTGTTTCCGAATTCTACGGCCAAGGACAAGCTACTTAACTCTCCCTTTGTGCGGTGGGCTTTATCACAGAGCTGTTGAGAGGATCAAGGGAGATAATGCTAGCAAATCCCCGGGCTTACTGCCTGCCAAACAGTCAGCACTCCAGAACTGTCTGTCAGCCGTTATTATTATCCATTTATTCATGAGTCAATTCCCTGCCAACAGAAGGGATTACAAAAAAAAAAAAAAAAGTCTTGTGAGAAAAGTATGAGGAACTTTGTCACAGTAGCCTGGAAGGGGGCATCCAAGAGGACCAAGAGAAGGAGTCTGAAGGGCGGACCAGAGCAGAAGTGGGGCAAGCAGGACGAAGAGTTTTTTTTAAAAAATCAAAGGCAACTTGGTGCCTTATGCTTTCTAGCCCATATCCCCCCCAAAAAAAAAATTTGAAAAAAATGAAAACAAAAACACCTGGGGATTTAGCCAGGTGGTGGCACACACCTTTAATGCCAGCAATGTGGAAGGCAGGCAGATCTGGGGATCTGGATTTCCAAGTTCAAGGCCAGCCTTGTCTACAGAGTAAGTTCCAAGACTACTCAGAGAAACCATGTCTCGAAAAACAAAAACAAAGCAAATAAACAAAGCAAAAAAAAAAAAAAACCCAAAACCTGTGGGTTTCAAAACCATTCAATAATCCAACTGGGGAAACAGAAACATGCAAGAGAAGAAACATGGTTTAAAACTAGACTCCAAGCTGAGGCCCCTGCTCTCCTTTCAGGGCCTCCAGATTGACCCTTGAGGTCTAGACAAGCCAGCCCAAATCCTGCCATGTAGTAATCTGACAAGGCTGTCGGGGGAGTCAGGCGTCTGATGTAGTTGTTTCTGGTCGGCGGAGGAAACCTCCCTGCCCCTGTGTGGCCAGAAACTCTCCCTGAAACAGTAAAGCCACCCTTGGACACTTTGTAATTGAATTTGTGATTGCCTTGCTCTCAGGGAGAATATAGGAATCCCTTGCAAGCTGCCTGACCGGGGAGACTCAGCTATGGTACCGTCAAATCAAGGATGGGCAAAGTACAGGTATTGAGGCAGGCCCGAAGAAACTACGCCGGGAGCAAGAAGAATGCTCATAATTGAGTTAAATGTTTTATCCTTAGGCGGCTGAAGCCTGAAAGGCAAATTAACCTAAGAAGCCCTTGATAACCATGGTGGTGGGGTAAAAACAGCCGATTGCCCTGGGTAGGCAGGGCATGATCAAAGGCCAGGAAAGCGAGATGATTGGCCATTATGTGCAAATTGGAATCTGCCTTCGCGATAATCAACTTGTTAATTTTCAATGAGATTATTTCACAGAAATTTTGCATTTCCTGAACCTGCCGGACTCGCCTCTCTCCCTGCCTCTCGCCAGCTGGATATAAATCCAGTGTTTAAAAGGCAGGATTTATGCCTCTCTTCCAGGGTTTTATGGCTACCTGTCAGGCCGTGGAAGATTTCGGGTCAGCCACGCAGCGTGAAACAGGTAGCCACCCAAAGCGGAAATGCGCTCGGGTAACAAATGCAAAACTGAACCACCTGATGTCTGTGGACTCGGTGCTTGCTGCAGTGGGAACTGGTTAGTGAAGCACCCCCAAACTGGGCATCCCCAACCTTACCACCAGAACTCAGGCCAGGGAGGACCAAGGGATTAGGGATAGAATTGAATCTCCCTAAAGCTCACACCGCAGTGGCCTTAACCATTGAAGGTAGTGACCTTCAATGCGGCAGTGTTAAGAAAGAGTCTTTGCTGAGGTGATTCCATCAAGATAAAACCCTGTGGTGTGGGCCCTAAAGCACTCTGCCTGCATTCTCGGGAGCGAACACAGGCTAGGCGACCAGATGCCAAGAGTGCATGCTCACAGAAGAAAGGCCAGCGATGGCACAGGAAGTAGATGGACATAGGAAGACTCCACCAGCTAACACTGATTCTTGGGCTTCCGGTCTGTAGACCTGAAAGAAAATAAACTCTCTCGTTGAAGGCACCTGGTCTGTGACTGTCCTAAAACCCTAAGATACCAGCTAGTATTTACAGGCCTCTAGTTACTCCTCATCCTTCGGGAGCTTCTCTGTGTCCTCTTTTCTCTGTAAGTCTCGGTTCCCATTCATCCCTGAGTCCTCTGGAGGAAGATCCACCACTCTGTCTACACAAAAGGATTTGTACGAGTGTGTGTATTAAACATCCCATGGCCCAAAACTTCTTCCCAGGGAGCTACAAAGGCAAAACGAACAAAAAGTGTGTGCCAACTCGTTATATGTGCCTAATCCTTTTCAAGTACAGTAAAAAAAGGAAAAAAGAAAAGAGACTTCATTACATCAGAGAATATAGTTTGTACAAAACAGTACAGCTTCCATGTTGAAAGACTAGTTCTGCCTGGATCCAACATGCATGTCATATTTCTGGAAAGGCATCTGACACAAATCAGTCTAAAAAATAAAACAAGCAGGTGCATAATAAATTACTCAGAATAAAATAAACATGGCTTCCTCTCCCAGTGCCAGAGTTTATGCCGACCATTCAAAACCCATCAGCTACTGCGAGCTTGGTGCCATCTTGTGTCTGTTTTGGAAATGGTTTGCTTGCAGAGTCAGCCAGGCACCCGTGGTGTCTCTGGCTCCAACCCTGAAAAAAAAACAAGGCCCCCACATACAATAGGAATAAAACTCCCCTTCTGTGCAGGAATGATATCAACGTGAGGGGACTGTTCGATTGACATGTAAATTAGGCCGCAAATTTTCACCCCTTTTTAACTGTCTGAGTATTTATAGCTCTGCAGATTATTACAGATAACAGCTTTGTCTTTTACTCTAAGAATTAATAGATAGGTGTTCGCCTTTTGGCTGACCAGAATTTTAATCATAAAATGATTGTCCACGTATTCTTAAACATTGTTAATCTTTACTCACTTTCTATAGAAAACTGTGTAAATTATTTTGTAAGCGAACCATAAACTATTAAATGTCATGACAACATATGTGTAGTTTTGCTTCAAATACCAATTGCTAATGTCACCATTGATGTTCAAGGAATGAATATAAGAAAATTGCCAACACACATGACCTCAGGCAGACTAGTTTAGTACGCTCTTAATTACAGTCCAAAAGGTCATAGAAAGCATTAAAGTTGATTTCCCCAATTCAGGTCTAATAAGGACTTCACCTTGGTTATTTCCTTGTTTGTATAGATACCATAAAATATGAATTGGCGCCTATATCACAAACCATCGGAGACTATCCCTCTTTCTCATTACTAAAACTCAGTTTGAACAGCATCCATCAAAATCTAACCATCCGATCTATATTTACAATGTACTCAGATATACAACCACGTTCATGTGGGACATGGGTCGTACTTCTCCTAAAGGAATCATTAAATTCCGCCCCCGCGGGAATGCGCTAAACCAAACCCCAAAAGCAAGAGGACGGGCGAACGGACAAATAAGGGCTCTTGCAGAATCTCCCAGGAGACACACGGGAGGGATAAAGGCCGCCTAAGTCCTAAGAGGGTATCAGCTGGGAGAATGGAGCCAGTCGTGTGGCTCTGAGATGGGGTAGAACTTGGGCGGCAAGGCAGGGGTGTGGAGTCTCCCTGAGGCGGCCTGTTGTCACCATGGGGACACTTGTCTTGGCACTGTACTGACTGACACCTAAGGAGAGTGGTGTGGGCAAAACTGTAGCTGATTCATGCATCCGAGTGCCTGAACATGGCGTTAGGGGTAAATACAAGAGTAAGCTACCCTTCTGGGGAAAAATCCTTCATTTTAAATCACGAGAGTTAGTTCGAAATTGGGAATAAGTGTGATGTAACCGAAGTAAATATTGAATTTTAGAGGCTTAATCGACAGGAAAAACAACCCAAGGTGTTGTGGGGTGTTTTTTTTTTTTTACACACTATAATATAAACACGCCTGTGTGTTCAAACACACAAGACCTGGTATTGTTTTACAAAGTTAAGTCCTACGCTACAGAAATCGCCACCAAGGAATGTGTCCCATCTCACATTTGAAAATTTGTTCTCAGGCACCAGGACAAGAAGGGACATGTAGGCTTTTATATCTATTGTCTCCTCTCCATGCCCACTTCCTTCCTCCAAGACAGTCCTGTGTGGTCGACTGTTGGGATCGTTCATTTTCCATCCTTGAAGAAAGAATAAGGCAGTCTCTGTGAGAACCTGGCCTTTCCTGTTTCAGAATACTCTCTTGCCAATTTGAAAGACATCAATAGTGGGGTAGTTAGCTGAATCTGGTCACAAACTCCTTGAGGGTGGGGCTGGATCTCAGGTGGTTTTTTATTTCTCCTTTCTGACCTAGGCCTTAGAGATCATGGGGCTTGCTGGCTAAAGACCAGGGCAGGAGGGTCCAAAGTCCTAAATGAGTGTCTAGAATTGTCTTCTTCACAAGGCCAGCCCCCAACTGCTCCGAGTTCAGTTCCTTCCTGTAAATGGGTTGAGAGAGTCTGTATCATAGGCCGGGGAGGTGACTCATGGGAAGCATGAGGTTCTGAGCTTGGACCTCCAACACACTGCAAAAGCAAAGCAGGTCACAGGCGGCACATCTGTGCCCTAGTACTCAGAGGCTCCCTTGCCAGCCAGTCTTCCCAAGCTGAAGAGCTTAGGATGCGTTGAGAAGAGCCTGCCTCAAGAATAAGATGGAGTAGTCAAAGAAGACACTTGTCGGCTCTGATGTCCACATGCAAATACATGGGCAATAGCACAGCACACTCATGAACAAACACACATGCGCACACATACACACAGACAATAGCATAACACACACAGGCACAAATACACACGCGTGTGCATTCACAGACATGCACAAACATACATATACACACAAACACACACACATGCACAAATATATAAATAAATACACCTGGACACACACAAACATACATAGATAGACACACACACACCAAATCTATCAGAATCTCTGTATCTCTAAGCAATGGCAGCTCTCGCAAAAGTGCACACTCATGTATAGCGCGCGCACACACGCGCACGCACATGCTTCTGTCTCTCTCTCAGAATGGTGACTGTCCGCTAAAACAACGGTACTTGCAGGAAGATTTCAAACAGTACTATGCCGTCCAACTGCTTTAGTTTGTCAGGTATGTAATGAGAACTAAACGCACATTTGTAACATCATCAAATCTCGTGACCTCAGGTCGGATCCCCAGAAAGGAGGTAGAGTAAGATGCCCATGGCTGCTGACCTCCTATGTCAACAGTTAGGCCAGGATGCTGCTGTCTGGTCGAACACAAATGTAGATGCAGGTGTGAAGGCGTTTTAGATATGACCTGCCTTCAGATCAGCAGCATTAGCATAACTACTGTCTATATGTGGGTGTGCCTCTTCATTCTGGAGTCATGAGTAAAACAGAATATAGACTCCCCTCAAGCAAGAGGGAATTTAAGCAGCCTGTATCCATAATGACCCAAGTCAATTCTTTCAAGTACATCTCTCTCAGCTGGCATGGTGGTGTACAACTGCAATCCCAGCAGTCAGGAGGTTGAGGGAGGGGGATTGGAAGATCCAGGCCCATCTGACCTACAAAGCAAGACCTGTCTCAAGGACTTGAGATTCACTAACAATAAAACACTTGCCTAGTGTATGCCAGGACCTTACTTTGATCTACAGTATTGTAGAAACATAAAGACCTTTTTGTGCATGAGTGTGTGTGTGTGTGTGAAGTGTGTGCATGCACGTGCATGTGTGTGCACATGTGAATCTCTATACACAACTGTCTTGCTCTCATTTCTGCTGCTGTGAAACTCTCCTGAGGAAAGCAACTTTGGGAAGAAAAGGTTTATTTTACCTCATAATCCCAGGTTACAGCCCATCCCAGCAACAAGAACTTAAAACTGCCAGTCACCCCACATCTCTAGTGACAGTGACGCACACAGAGACACGACTCCATTTGCTACTGCTCAGGTTATTTTGTTCACTCATGATGTCCAGGACCCAAACCCAGGGAATGGTGCCTCTCCCCGCGGACTGTCTTCTTACATCCTTTCATGTAAACAAGACGGTCCCCTCACAGAGTGGTCCACCTGCTAACGTCATCACCACGATCCCTCTTCCAGACCATCTTCCCAGGCGATTCTAGAATGTGTCAAGATAACCATTAAAACTAATCATGGCAGCATCTGTAGCTTCTGTTTTCCTCCTCGCCGGGGATCAAACACCCGATGAAAGCAGCTTACAGGAGGAAGGGTTCAATCTGCTGACAGGTCAAACGACTCCTCCATCATGACAGGGAAGACGTAGCAGAGGGAACAGGAGGCACCTGCTCATCCCACATCTGCTGAGATGAAGGAGACAGTGGCGGATGCCGGGATGGTCCTTGACTCACTCTGTCCTGTTTATCAAGTTCAGGACCTCAGTCCCTGCACCGGTGCCACCCACCTTTAGAGTGGGGTTTCCCATATTGTTTAACCTAACCTAGAAATTCCCTTGCCGATACGTCCAGCAAAGTCCCTTCTATGTGACTGACTGATGACGTAAGTCACAAAGCAATCCCATACCAGTTCAGAATTATGAATAATAAGGGTTATTATTTAAAAGGAAAAAACTTACAGATCACTGTCGTAGACAAACAGCCCTATGAACAAACAGGAACAGAATCTAGCAACCAGAACGGGGAGCCAGAAGCAAGAGCAGGCACACGGTTACCGCTGGATGCTTTTTACGGTACAAGAGACCACGCCCAGGTGGGCTGGTATCTTAAAGGCTATTGGCTGAAAGAGCAGAATGCACTCCCACAGCAGTTGACATCCCTAGGTCATGTCAAGTTGACAATATTAACTATCACAGCAACACACGCACACATACACACACACACACACACACACACACACACACACACACACACACCTGCATGTACTTCTCACAGAGTTGGGCTGTAATTCTCTGCTTCCCTCAACTGCAAGGCACAGAGGTAAGGACACCTTCTCCTCCTTCACATCCCCGTCAACAGTAAGTGAGCTCTGTGACCCCACATCTTCAGCAACGTTTTTCTCTTTTGACAGGAGCTAAGTTAAGCCGGGAGGGTGTCATCTCCTTGCCATGCTGATTTGCATCCCCTCGATGGCTTGCTCTGTGGTTTGTCACTTATCTATTTGATATTTGTGTTTCTTCCTTTGGTAAACGCCTGTTCAGATCATCTCCCTTTTTAAAATTAAATTACCGGTATCATGAAGGTTGTTTGATTAACTACTAAGTGTTCTGAGTTGCTTTCATATTCTGAATATTAACATTTTTTTCTGATAAAATATCAAGAAATATTTTCTCCATTCTGTTCTTGTTTCCTCCCTCTATTAAAGCGCCTTAGTAAAATCCACAGTGATCTCTCTTGTTTTGTTTCTGTTGTCTATGTTGGTGTCTTATGAAAGAAACTCTTCTTTGAGAACTTTCCTATTTTAAGGTCTTCAGTTTAGGTATCTGAACCATTGTGAGTGCTTGCATCTTTCTCAGTGTGGCTACAGATACGTGGGCTCATTTCTGGGATCTCTGCCTAGTCCCATCAGTCTGTATTTCTGTTTGGACGCCAGTACCACCGTGTCTTGGTTGCTAGAGCGTGGCAGTCCTTTCTGATGTCAAGTACAGTGCTACATCCAGCTTTGAGCTTTTGCCTCAAGGTTGCGCTGGCTAGACTGGGTCGTTGGGGGCTCCCACAGGGATTTTCAGCAGACTTGCTCTAGCTTCGTGGTGGGAGGGACTAGTACTTTGTTCGCACTGAATCTATGAGTTTGAACTTCTCCTGTCCTTAGTTGTTTGAGTCCAGAAAGGCAGAACCTGCCAATATGCAAGGCCAGTCATGCTTAGATTTCCTCAGCTCCCTCCTTACTCCCTTCCTACCCAACAGCTACCCCAGCATCCCTAGATTTGAATTGTTTTCCCTTATTCTTCTCATGCAAATTCTGTATAGGCATCCTTGCCCCTGGGGGATGACTGCTCCGCCCACTCCTTGAGCATCATCCCTTGTCTCCTTGATGAAGTTTTTCTACATTGACGATGAGTACATCGTCACGAGCTCTACTTTATCCATCTTTGTCGTAGTTTCTTGGCTCCACACGTGTGGCTCGTCCCTGTGTGACCGCCTGACAGAATCGGAATAGCATCAGATGCCCAAGCAAAAGCCACCACTCGGGCTAGAGACCGGAGGCAGCTGCTGAGGTGGGCAAGGAGCCTCTTCACACCCTAGCTGGAGCCGAAGCAAAGATCTGTCTTGCTCTAGTTGAGTGTTGGTCAAGGAGTCTGGGCTTAGTGGTCTGATAGCTGTTTGAGACAAAGCTTGCTTCTTTCAGGAAGGCAATGCTTGAGCAATGTGTACAACTGGGGAAAAAAAATGGGTATAAAAGAGAACAAATTTGTGTGGGCTGATGGGCCCATGAGTCCAGGAAGAAGAGAAAGATCCTGAACTGTGTAGAACCTGGGGAGCAGTAAACAAAATGAAGATGGTGATGATGGTGATGAGGGTGATGCGGGGATGGTGGGGATGGTGGGAATGGTGATGGTGATGACAGTGATAATGGTGATGATGACGGCGATGATTGGGATAATGGTGGCGGCTAAAAAACAGAGGGCGAGCATGGAGGGAATGGAAGGTAGAGGGTCAGTAGCAGCAGGAAAAAGAAAAAAAATTCATAGAGAAGAACCTGTGAATGAGCCCGGAATGCTTTACTCTGAAGGATAGTGAAGTACCAGAAAGAGAAAAAAGCCGGCGGCAGGTGAAATATCTGGGCATACAAACCAGTAACTTGTCTTAAAATGGTAAAAGAACTCGCTATTAATTTTATTGAGGAAAAGTTCTTTGGGATGACAAGCCGTCATAAGACATCCATGATGCTCTCTTTGAAGTTTCCATGGATTTTTCATGGCTGCCAACCCTAATTATATTGTTCGCCATAATTCCTCTTTTAGGAAACCCTCCTAGAGAAATACTTCAGAATGTGGTCACAAAGTCTTTCAAAAAAAATTACATGATCTTAAATTAATATGAAGGAAGAAAGTAAGAACATTCAAGAAATACCAAAGAGGAAATTTAATTCATTTTTTTCCCAGGTAACTAGCAAATCCTTATAAAGGAGTGATTTGTAAAACCAATAATCTCTTCCGTCCTTGTCTGTAAAATCAAAGTAGTTCAAAAAAAAAGAAGCCAACATTTTTGTATTAAGAACAACTGGCATTTTAAAATAATTATTTATAAGTAATAACAGGTTGGACTGTAACTTTAGATAGCTGCCCCGGCTCTCAGGACTGGGAAAATGCACTTGGCCCCATAAAGAAGCCACCGAAACACTGTGGGTTTGGCATCTCCCTTTGCGATTTGAATTCATTTATTCTTGGCAAAACTTAACTTCCTGCTGCAAAGAAGAAAGGTTTTTAAAGACTCATAAAACTGATTCCAAAGTTTACTTGGACTTCAAAAGGCTCTGAGGAAACAACATTTTTATTAGTTAAATGTATGGAATCGGCTGCATACGGATTACATTTTCTTATATCTCAAATAAGTAGCAATTAGGGCAAAACCAATGGGATGTGGCGTTTGGAGATGCTTGGCAAAGGGGGAACCACAGGGGACCTCTTTATTACCCGCTCTCTCAACAGGGGCTTAGTTCTGTCAGGGAACTCCCAGCCTGGGTGCAGCTCTGCGGATTAACCAAGCTCCCAGCCCACTGCCAAGGGAGGCATCCTTACAGTGGGGTCCACCACCGCAGCTTTCAAAAGCAAAAGAACGCCCGTCCACTGGCCTTTCTGCTAATGAATGCAGCCTGTTTCCGTGACTTCATGCCATGAGAACCTCTCCCCATTCCCTTTTGATGAGACAAATTAGATTCTCTGCGTCGTAACTGTCACCAGGCTTGTTCCAACACCAAAAAGGCACAAAGAAACAGACGCTCCCGCTGCAGCCTCCGGATTTGGTGGGTCCGTGGTCTTCAAGGGGGTGCAGACACTGAGTTTCCTTCTACGTGGTGAGCACCAGAGAGGGCTCGGTCAGGAAGGCCTGAGTTCACGCCCACAACACCCTCACTGGGTCACATCTGTAACCTGAGGGCTGGGGATGGCAACAGAGACCCGTTGATCCCTGGGGCTCGTTTTCCAGAAAAATCAAGCCAAATCCATGAGTTTCAGACTTAGTGAGAGCCCTCGTCTCCCAGACAAAGGTGAAGGATTGGGGCCAATAAGTTCAAAGCTGACTTCTAGCCTTGCCCAACACAAGCACACCCACAAGCTCAAGGGCACACACACTAACGAGTATACCACTTCTCTCCCACACCAGGCCTTCCTCCCAGTCTCTCCTTCCCCCTCCCCCATGCCCACAAAGATTTTGGAAAGTTGTGAACCTTCCCAAGTTCACAGCCATGGCAGTTTCAGCGAGAAGATGGAAAGGAGGCCGCCCAACCCTTTCAAAGAACCAGCTGGGTTAGTTTCTATACTTTGAGGATGTGTTCGTTTGAAAGCTTTCAGATTCCATCCATCAGATTCATTTCATATAATGGATCCTTTGTTATCCAGACATCAGATGGCTTAGGAAAGCAAAACATTATTGTGACATCTAATATTCAATAGCAGCCTGAGAGTTTATAAAGCATCAGCCCTTCCTCCAGCCTCCCTCGTCCCTGGGTCCATCCCGTCAGGTCCATCAAATATTCCTCCTGCTGACGGAGACTGTTGATGCTGACTGCAGATTTAGAATACTGGAGCTTACTGTAACAGGAACTCCAAGTCTTGTGAATGCAGTGGGTTCCTAGGGATCAGCTGGAATACAGGCAAAGTTCGCTCCCCATCTTGCCCTGGCAGGCAGCTGGAGACAGAAACCTCTGCCGTGGAGAGCTCAGGGTTGACGAACCAAAAGAAGGTTCCCAGGATGAGGTGGGCGTCCCCTGTGGGTTCTAGAAAAAGGTAACAACATGGAGTCACAGGAAGAGTGCTTTAGAGACCAAAGGTGCCAGTATTCTGCGATGACAGAGAGCTAGAGAGATGTCTCAGCAATTAGGAGCATCCCCTGCTCCTCCAGAGGTGGTGACCTCATCCTCTGGCCTCTTCAGGCACCGGCACCTGCACACACAGACATGCGGCACGCACAGACACAGGCACACACACACACACACACAATAAATAAATTAGTTAATATACTATAAAGGGGTAAGGATGACATATATGTTTAAACCACTGTTATCTTAAGCAAGAAATGTACATACAGACATACACACACATATATGTTATGGTTAGTTTATATTATTATTTTGTAAGTGTTTGTATCCTGTGTGTATGCACGCTCAATTAAGTAGGAAAGAAGAGACTGCAAAGCTGGGAGTGAGCTCAGCTAATACAAACACAGAAGGACTCTACCTAAGGCAGACACTGGCCAGTGTCCTGGACTTGCATTATAAATCTGCTTTGAATTGCCCCTGAAAGCCACAGAAAACAACCAACAAGAGTGAACACTCAGCAGGGTATCGCAACATGAAGTCGTGGAAAGATGGTTCAAAGTTCATAAATCAGGCAGACCTCCTTATGGCCTGGGATCTAAAATTTTTAGGTAATTCACACACACACACTAGTCTCTAACGATTCTATTATGCAAGATCAATAAACTACAATGATAGAATAATGATTAGGTTCCCAACTACATGAAGGTAATAAAAAGAAACCTTATTTGTAGGGAAGATAGAGAATCTCAAACACTAAAATCAATATATGTGACTGGACCATGGAAGGCTTGAATACAATATTGATTGAACTGAATTCGATCAATAATCAGTGTCCAGGTCTGACAATCCTGACCAACCTAGTCAGCCCCTTCCCAACCAAGGGTGCTAAGTCTTTACGGCCCAATGCTTGTGTCTTCTGCTGAATTAAAGCCAATTCCCCCCACTTGTTGGGTGTAGTGAGATTAATGAGACCAATCTTAGGAAGGCAGACTCAGGAACAAGGAAATATTTAATGTAAATCAGAAAAGCAAAATGAAGGATATGTCCCTCTCGGTAATTTTTAAGTAATAGATAAATTAGGCATTTGGAAGATTGTAAGAGAGACATTCCCATGACATCAAATCCTTACTTGTGAATAGAAAACCAGAGACAGATTCTGTTTTTGTTTTGCTTTCAGAAGGCCATGGGACTCATCAAGAGCATGGTCATGGCACGGATCTATTCCAGTTCTTATGAACACCAAGGACATTGTCCTGGCTACTTTTCTTACTCCTGAGACAAACAGCTTATGAAAGCAACCAAGGGAAATTCTTGGTGCGTGGTCTCAGTTCTATGGGTCCATCATGGCAGAAATCAGTGGTGTGTGGGGTAGCTCCATGTATAACAGAGTGATGTGGGATTTCCCTCTGTGTGTTGTGATTACCATTAATGAATAAAGAGAGTGCTTTGAGCCTATAGCAGGGCAAAACTTAGTTAGGTGGGAAAAACTAAACTGAATGCTGGGAGAAAGAAGACAGAGTCAGGGAGAAGCCACGGACGCCTGCTGGAGACTGATGCTGGAACTTTACCTGGTAGGCCGTGACCTCACGGTGATACACAGATTAATGAAGATTGGTTAAATTAATATGTAAGAGTTAGCCAATAAGAAGCTTAGAGCTAATGGGCCAAGTAGTGATCTCATTAATACAGTTTTTGTGTGATTATTTCAGGGCTAAGCAGCCGGGAATGAAACAAGAGGCCTCCTCTTACCACAGGGTGTCACACCTCAGGTCAGGAAGCAGGGAACTTGGGCTGGCCTCAGAAGTGACCATAACCTTCAGGTCAGCCACCAGAAGCCCACTCTTCTGTTCACTTTATGAAATTCTGAGCAGGATGAGCTCTCAAAGAAGAGAATCTGACAGCTCTCACCAGCAGCCCACAGACTAAGACATTGCTCTTTTCTTTTTACTTTTGGTTCAACAGACTGCCTTTAGTAGAGAGGCCTTGCATGTTTTCTCCTACCTCGGCTGTGGACACTCAAGGAGCAGACTGCTTAGCAGAACTGGCCAAACCACACGACACTCCTGGGCCTCTTCCCTAACTCCCAATGAATAACCCCTTCATCTGCCTCCTCCAGGATAGATACAGAGGACTGTCTCTCAAATACTTGTCTGCGAATTAAGGTCAAAATTTCTGCGAAGGTGAGAAAAAGTAGAGGGAGCCTCCACAGCTGGATCTCAGGACATTATGGGTAGAGAGTCCTAACAGCTGGATCTCGGGACATTACAGATGGAGCGTCCTCACAGCTGGATCTCAGGACATTATGGGTAGTCGTCCTAACAGCTGGATCTCAGGACGTTATGGGTAGAGCGTCCTAACAGCTGGATCTCAGGACATGATGGGTGGAGTGTCCTCACAGCTGGATCTCGGGACAGTACAGGTGGAGCGTCCTCACAGCTGGATCTCAGGACATTATGGGTAGTCGTCCTAACAGCTGGATCTCAGGACAGTACAGGTGGAGCGCCCTCACAGCTGGATCTCAGGACGTGACAGGTGGAGCACCCTCACAGCTGGATCTCAGGACAGTACAGGTGGAGCGTCCTCATAGCTGAATCTCAGGACATGACAGGTGGAGCACCCACAGCTGGATCTCAGGACAGTACAGATGGAGCGCCCTCACAGCTGGATCTCAGTGTACCCTAGCCAACCATAACGGGATCTGAGACAATCGCTACCTCTCTCCAGATCGCCCCGGATTTGTGTTTTTAGCTGTGACACTGCAGGCATGTAGCTCATGCATACAGTTCCGTTCTCCCAGACCCTAAAAGTTCTTCTGAATATAAGACCCTGCCACATCTAACCGCTCTACTTGCCAGAGCCAGCAAGACTCTTTGAACGCAGGACTCCATTTTGTGCTTAATAAAACATAATTCAACAAGTTAGGTTAATCTTAAGCATAAATCCAGAAACTTGTTGATCTGGGAGCTTCTGCCATCTTTTTCCTGGCCCCTGGTGGTCTCAGATTTAATCACGTGATTCAAAAGAGATTCAAAACTAGAGGAGGGGTTATGCTGCGATGTGGCCACTAGATGGCGGCACGAATCCACCACAAAACATTCCCCAAACAGCCTGCTCCCCATTCTGATATGGCTGTGAACTGCCAGCTCTCTACTTCCCCCGGGGTCCTGCAGCAGTCAGGGGGACACTAACAATGTTTCTCACTACCGCACCAGCCCAGGAGGCTTTGAAGTCCCCACACCCACCCTTTTAGAAATGCCTCACCCCCATATCAACGTGCCTGGGATTGTGTTGAGTATGCCCTTTGTTCTGTCTCTGTAATAGATTCACAAAAGGCTTACAGTAGTTTGTGTATAAAATGTCAACCTTAAAGAAAGGTTACAGTCTTAAAGGCGTAGAAAAGGGGGAAGAAGCCTGAACCTGCATATAAAATTAACACAAAGTTAACACCCACAAAAGACAACTCAAATCAGGTGAAACAGGGGAGGCTATGTCAGGGTCATGCTCCTAGGGACGTTCCCAGAAGACATAGTTATGCCAAGGGGACGGAGGAGAGATGCCCATTGGAATTAGCCACACTGTACTTGACGGTGCATGGGCAAAACAGGGCCACATCTTGTCCCAGGTTTCAGCTAAACTTCCTTTCCAACATGACAAGACCTAGAGTCACCTAGGAGACAGGAACGGCACAGGCTCTGGCTATGTCTGTGAGAGCATCTCCAGAGAGGATTTCTGAGGGAAGACCCCGTTTTAAGTGTAGAGGTGAGTGCCGCGCCATGGACTGGTTGAGTCAAATGGGAGGAGAACCTCGGATGAGTGTGGGCATCACCTTGTCTCTGTCTCCTCGCTGCCACGAAGAGAATTGCTCTGACCCACCGAGCCCTCCCACTCTCAAGGGAGCCAAGAGAAATTCTCTTGCCCTGAAGAACTTCCTCTCGGGGATTTGTAAGAGAGATCAAACATAACTAATATAGCCAGTCAGCAATATCTGTGTAAGAACACACCAACGATTCTACAGATGTTCGGATGTACAGTGTAATCATTGTAAATAAAAGACCCTGGGTTGTCCTGGCTTTTAGCCCTTCTAGAAACTTCGACGGATATGTTTCTAGTCAACATTTTATCTTTATGGTGGTTCCTGCCTAGCTGTGTCCCTCTACTTATTCACTTAAAAATATCTCTGCATCAAACACAGAAATGATGAATCATGATCTGATTATTAAGCTGACAGGATCTAGGACCAAAGAGGAGATACAATCCTTTGGGCGCTTATAACGGACTATCTAGATTAGGCTCACCCCTGCCCGAGCCTATTTGGGATTGTCTTGATTACCTAATTGGCTTGGAAAGATTCTAAAAGCAGGTGGCCCCAATTCCTATTTGGGGTCACAGGATACATAGTGGGGAGGCTACCTAAGCAGCTGCTTTTATCACCCTCTGCGTCATGCTTCCTGTCACCCACCGTGACATTCTCACCATGACATTCTCACCGTGACGGTCTGCCCCGGTCTTCCCAGACCTGGTTGAGTGTCTCCTACACACTATGGGACGTCGTGAGTCCAGCTATAACATGAGTCGGGTCAGAACATATTTTGCTGCTGTACAAATTAACAGAACATCTATGTAATGGAAAACAAGGCAGAAGCTGCTGACTCCTATCACAGCCTTATAAGCCCTTCTCCGCAAATGGCCACCAACCTCATGATTTTGATACCATGCATCTTCCTTCAAAAGCACAGTGTATAACACAGAACTAAAAGCCACATGATTGCCAAGCTCAGAATATGCAATGAGTCCAAATGGGCCATGAAGGAAACATGCATGCCAACTGCCAAAACATAGCGTGACCAAACCAAAAGTCGGAAGCGTGCCTCAATATTTTATATCAACCACATTCGCAACAAAATTTGAGTTGCACTTGGTGGAATCAACTTGCCACTTCATTTTCTCTTTTATCAGCGGTAACAAACTACAGCTGAGGAGAGAGACAGAGGTACAGGTACGAGAGGAGAAGAGAGGAAACAACAGGGAGAAGAGAGAAAAGACATTGCCCCTCACTGTGACCCACTTCTGTCGGCCTGGGCCCAGTTGATGGTGTTTCTGTCATTTGGAAAGATCCCTCCACCCCTGGTCTCTTCTAAGGAGTCACTTTTATCTTGGAAGAGGAACACATCCTGGGCTTCCTCTGATGAGCTCTCGGTAGCCTCCAGTCTCCCTGAAAGTCCTCAGGCCTTAATCCATGCAGGTTGACAAACACGGCCAGGAAGCCTAGGAACCCACTGAGTTCCCAGAGCCTAGGAGACTTATCAGAAACAGCGCATGTAAAATGCCCAAAGTCCTATCTAACTGGGGCATGGTTCATTAAAAAAGAGCGATGATGGGAGAATTAATTATTTTCTTTCTACAGGAATGTGTAGGGTTTCTCTCCGTGGAATAAATCTATTTCTGAATATAATTAAAGAAAACTCTATATTCCGGTCTTGTTAAATGTTATAACGTACCTAGATATTTTATGTCTTTCAATGACTACAGTCAAATGGTTAAAATATTGCGAATTTGCCATCTTTCAAGATTTCATCATCTCAAGATATCCTTAGGAAGAATTACACCACGAGAGGATATTGTAGCAGATTCAAAAGATACACTAGCACCATCCATCGATCCTAGGTACTTTCTATCATTTTCTTTTTTGAGACTGTAATCTGGTTTGGAGCCCGTTCCCAGCCGATACTTTTGAAGCTAACCTCCCCCACCACTCACATCCAGCCTTCCTCTGCGACCGCTGTTTAAAAGCATCTCCCCCACTCACATATGAGGGGAGCTTCCAAGCAAGATAAGAACCTGGCTCGACATTAATGTGTCTTTTCCTTCCAGGTTAGATGAAGGGCAGTGTGCCTCAAATTACTGTCCCCGAACTTTTCTAAATTTCCCCTCTCAGATTCTAAGGATTTAAATAATAAGATTTTAAAAACACAAGAATATTAGAAATACAATCTGACCAGGCTTCTCATTATCAGGACTTAGCCAAGATGGCATGAAAAGTAGACACGAGAAAGTACCCCGCAGAAATACAACTGAGAACATTGGGGCATCAACCATAACCCCACGCTAATGCAGGCTGTCCTTCTGTCATTGGGAGGCAGGCGGCTTGGTCTTGACTTTATGGCATCCAGTTCCCATGGCTGCAGACAGAGGTCCAGTCTACTAAACAAGATCCCACCACCATGTTCCATTCCCAGCCCTCTTCTTTCTTCCCTCAAGGAAACAGGATCTCACAAGTAACCAAGGTCAGCCTTGAACTCACTCACAGTCAGATAGGCTGGAGTCCTGCGACCCTCCTGTCCTGTCTCCCGAAGTAGTTGGGATCACAGGCCCGCACCGCTAGGCCTGACTTGAAACTCTTCTCAGTAGTTCAAAACAGGATGTGCTGAACAATATAGGATTGATTGCATACGTGTGTGACAAAGCCCCAAAGGAATGTGTGGGAATAAACTCAGGGCGGCGGTAAATCCTGAGGGGTGTGGCAGGAAACACGCCAGGCAGAGGCTCTCAGAGATCTCTGTGAACCTGCTAACAGCCCAGACAAGCAGGACACCCCTTCGGTGGGGCCGTGCTCTTGGCTGCACCCCCAGATGCTTCTCTGCTCTCCCGCTGCAGAGGCAGCCTCTCCTTCCTACAGTCTGTGCTGTAACTGCACCGACGCCTCATTGCCCTGGTTCACTCCTCAGTTACCCGATGCCAATCACTTTATAATTCATCTATCCAACTCCCTTGGTAGAAATAAGTAGAATAGTCTTGGTCAGCTAATCTCTCCCTAGCTAGTAACAGCGTTAGTGTTGTTCACACTCAGCTATGAATATAACAAATGACTTTCGCTTACATATGTCATTGTCTCTAAAGAAAACAATATCTACATAGGTCCCTTCTCTCACAAGGCTGGACCCCTCCAGCAGCTACCAACCGTGTTGTGGGGAGCTATCTGCTGTGTAGCACCCCCCCCCACACACACACACACTAGTGCTTCTATGACAGAATCTGATTACACTAAGTCTCAATCACACTTCATTGGCCGCTAAGTCGATATTATTGGATCTGAAGATGCTCCATTGTCCTTCAGTTCTGTTGCCCTTATGCTTCCTTCTGATTCAGAGAGAAACACCTGCTGGAATAATAGGCATAAATCAATCAAGTGGCATCTGTCTGCTTCATACGAAGAAAGCAAACACAGAAATATGGCAATCAAAATATAGCGTTCAATGTCATGGGAACGAATAGGATTTGTTCTAGGGAGAAGCCAGCAGGGAAAACCATTGTACACAAATTCAGAGGGAATCTATGGCAATTGCTGAGACAAACCAACACATAATATATATATGTATATGTGTCCATTAATAATATATATTAGTGTGTGTACAAATACATTTATATATGACATACTCCAGTACACTATATAATATTATAAAATATATATACCATTTATATATATATATATATATATATATATATATATATATATATATTATAAACAGGCAAGATTCTGAGGGATAATAACCAAGGCAGTGGTACAGCTTTACAAAAGGTGTTGGCAAGCCTTTGCAGGTATGGAACACTAAAGAATTTTTAAATTTTATTTATTATCCATGTGTCTCATGAATGAAACTCCTCAAAGAAGCTGTGGGCAGAGACCGATTGGCTGACTAGAATTTCAGTCCATTGGAGAGACAGGGACGTTTCAGGTCCAGAGACCCATTGCTTCATCTGGGCTTGTCTAGTCCTAGTCCTCAGAACGGTCCTTCCTTGCCTACCTCTGTGTTAGAACCCAAATCTTCTGACAGATGGACAAAGACCACATGGTATATGTTAACTTAGCTGACCACACCACCTTCCAAACCTAAGGATATCATTAGACAGCATCTGAGGCCGATAGAGAGGTTTCTCCCATCTTGCTGCTACCTCCCCTCTGAAGCACCCACCCATACATTTCAAACTTGCCTTGATGCATGCCTTTCTTTGTTCTATAAAAAAACTATGAGACTGTTTTCATATTGGAACTTGGAACTTGAGGTCACCTAAATCTGGATTCCTGGGCCATGGGCACTCAAAATGACCCCAGAATAAACTATCTCTTACCCCCTTTAAGATGAGAATTGTGGTTTTATTTCAGGGTCGGTACATATATGTGGAGCCAGAGGCCAACTTTGGGAGGCAGTTCCCCCCTTTTCCACCTTCATGTGGGTTCCAAGGACCAACTTCATGTCACCAGGCTTGCTCATCAAGCACCTTCACCTTGAGTCATCTGACCAGCCCAGAAGACATTTTTTTTTAATAATAACTTAGTATTTTCTAATGCAGCAAAATGGCTTACTTTGGAATTTGTTCCAGGTTACATTTTAATTGTACCAAGCAGACTTTTTCTTTTAAGTCGTTTTAATTACTAGTTGTTAGAAACAAGTCAGTCTTGCTATAATGTGTTTAGCAGTTTTGAGCCTGGCATTATACATATTAAACTGTGTTGCTCAGTTAATGTTAAACACACACAAACCAAAAGACGTTGCTGCATGGTTTTAGACAGCGAGCGTAGTTTCCAGAAGCTTTTTAAAGTATAAATCAGAGAAACTGATTATGTTTTCTGGTGTGGGAAGTTCTTCTGTCTGCGTGTTGTTTTTATTGGTTAATGAATAAAGAAACTGCCTTGGCCTGTGATAGGGTAGAGTAGAACTAGGCAGGAAAAAACTAAACTGAATGCTGGGAGAAAGAAGGCAGAGTCAGAGAGATGCCATGGAACTGCCAGAGAAGAAAGTCGCAAGCCACCAGTTGGAACCTTGCTGGTAGGCCACAACACTCGTGGTAAAATATAAAATAATAGAAATGGGTTAATTTAATAAATAAGAGCTTGAAAGGAATGTGTTAGAGTGATTGGCCAAGCAGTGATTTTATTAATAGTCTCTGTGTGGTTATTTCGGGAGTGGCTGGGAAATGAACAAGCGGCCTTCTACAACCCACTTGCTTTTTTATAGCTCCCGAGACCACCTGGGAGAGACCAAAATGGTAGAAGGCACCTTGAGCTGGGCAATCCCAGCCCAGGAACATCTGAACAGGAAACGTATGGGAAAGTGACTAGGTACAGGGTGACTTTGGGAGGCCGAGGGCATCAGTGGGGCTGCGCCATCCATTTGATTATGCAAGGGACAAGGCAGATGAATAAGGAGGGGGCCGAGGTACGGAGAACAGTTGGCTGCCGGGAGGTATCGCGAGAAGCTGCTGTGGGGAGATTTAGGCAAGACGACACATAATTTAATTCATGTTTTCAAACTACCACTGTACTCCCCCTGTAGAATGGCTATTATTGGGGTGGGGGAGAAAGGAGACGTAACACATGTTGGAGAGGAAACGGAAGTACTGAAAGAAATTCTTGTGTGCTACCGGCAGGCATGTAAAACGGTGCAGCTGCTACGGAAAGTGGGCCTTCTCAAAATATTCAAACTAAAATCTTCGTATGAGCCAGCGAGTCGCCTGGGTATAGACTCACACAGGGGTGCAAGCAGAACCCCAACGGCATAGCTGCATCACTTACCAAAACCAGAAGCGGAAAGCAATGCAATGCTCATCAGTGGTCCAGCAAAAAAGGTGGTCAATACACGAACAGGGGGTGATTCGGTCATCCGAAGGAAGGAGTTTTACAACCCAGTGTGCTGGTGAGTGTTATGTCAACTCGACACACGCTAGAGCTATTTGGGAAGAGGAACTCTCAGCTGAGAAAAGGCCTCCATAAAATATTGCCCTCAACACGTCTGTGCCGCACACCGCGCCCGCGAGCTTCCGGCAAGGGGAGCTGGAGGTTAAAATACACAGACACACACAGAGACAGAGAGACAGCGACACGGGTCATCCTTGAATTCCCCGAGAATGCCCCCTTTATTGTGTTCAGGGGCAGATTATATAGAGATAGCCACGCCCCAGCCAAACCCACCAGAAACCACTCTCCTGCCATCAGGAACTCCTGAAGGTCTCGTGCTCAGAGCAGCTGTAGGCACTCAGATCAGGGGAAAACAAGAAATTCAGGATCTGGGGTCTCACTGCTCCCAACACGTCTGTAGTGCAACTTCCTAATTAGTGACCCATGTGGGTCGCTCCAGTCCGTTACTGGCGGTGCAGCCCTGGGCGGGTGGTCCTGGCAGCTGCGAGAAAGCAGGCTGAGCAAGCCACGGGCAACACATCAAGCCAGCAGCACCCTCCACGGCCTCAGCATCAGCTCCTGCTTCCAGGTCCCTGCTCTGACTTCCTTTAACGACAGATTGGGATACGGAAGAGTAAGCAACATAAACCCTTTCCACCCCAAGTCGGTTTTGGTCTTCCTGCTTTTCCGCCGCGATAGATAACCTAAGACACAGGCGTGAAACATGAGAGAGGGCTGAAGATCGCATGGTAAGAAATAAGCCAGGCAGAGAGTGTCTGATCCTTCTCACGCCTGATGTTGTCAGATTCTGTGATAAAATGTACAGTCGTGGTTACCCAGGCTATAGCAAAGGAAGACATGGAGAGTAACCACGGAATGGGTACAGGGTTGACCGTGTTCAGCGTGGCTTAGAATCTCCTTCCTTTCTTAAGGCGGAATGATGCCCTGTTCCCGTAGCTCCCGCATTCTGTGGAGAAGATGAACACACTCAGCCTACGGAAGTAGATCCCTAAGGGAGTGAAATGTCAATTTTATGGTAATGAGATGCAAATTTTATGGTAAATATTATATATATGCATGCATACAGTGATACATATATTAGTAAAAATGCCAATCACTTTCAAAAATAAATCCCCATCATCCTGAGGCGTAAATGCTCAGCTGGAGGAAGCTCAGCCATGGAAACGGATCGATTGGCGAGAAGACCTGAGTCACAGCCAAGGAGAGAGGCGAGCAGAGGGGGCACGGCTCGGGGCAGCCTCCCTTCCTCTGATGAGGCCATTTTCACACCCCTTGTCATGACAACCTGACTGTCATTTCCCCTTCCCCAAACCAATGGAGGAAAAATACCCTTCTCCTAATGAATTCTGCATTGACTCAGATTATTGAACAAGAAGCAAGCAGGGGAAACGGAGGCAAGCCAGGGTTGTTTGGGGGGGGGGGTATGTGGAGTCTGTGACGTAGGCAGCACTCTCAAAATATATAAGCTTGACCTGCCGTCCACATGGAGAATTAGATCAGATTTCCAGCTGCTGCGTGTGACTAAGACTTTGGAGTCACAAAGAAGGTGTGTAAAACTGCAGGCTCCCCGAATCCTAAGCTTGATTGAACGATAAGCTACACATTAAAACATTTCTGATAGCCAAGTACTTTTTATTTCAAAATATATCATGATCAGCTGGGCTCTGAATTTTACCCTGTGTGTTTTTTGAGTAAGTAGATGCACTTCCTTTTTGACCTGTATAGTGTGTTCACCCAGAAAAAATAAGTTGTAATTAATACCGTTTTTTAAATTATTGGTATTCTGGTGTAATGGGTGGTTTGGGGCTGGCCTCGGCTACCTGTTTGAGACCCCACCCCCACCCCATGCCCACTATACTTAATGAACGAGATGAAAGAAAGTTGTTTGCCTGAATATTTGGAAATACACTTTTTCAAGACACAACTCTGACTTCAAGAAACGTGCTTTGATTTCCATAGTCTAAGTTGTGTTTTTAAAAACTGTCTTTGAAAGGTCTTGGAACGGAGCGAACTTGGGCTTGGGAGTATTCTTGGATTTTGGAACACTCCTATGTTTGAAACGGGGTATCTCAGGGATGAACCCCATATCTAAAGATTAAATTAGCTTACATTTCCTATGAAGCTTGTATACCTAGGTGGGGGGGGGGGACTTTACTCCGTGGTTTAGTGCCCAGTGAAAGTAAGGGTTTGATTGTTCCCTTCTGACATCGTATTGATTGCCACTCAAAACAGTCTTTGGAAGACTTTTGCATTATGGATTAGGGATGCCCCACCGTACAGACCACTTCTGGATATCTCGTACGGAGGTAAGAGCAGCCTCCATTGCAAGCCCTGGGTTTGGCCTTATGGCTATGGTGTCAAATGCCATAAAAACACAGAGAATTTATTTTTCAAGAGTATGTTTGACAGACTGGTTGCAAGGTATAAAACGCCTCCCTTATTGCGGTGCCTGCGCGTGGCGCTGGAGACCCTCTCCAGGCAGATGACTCCATCCGGAGTCGCAAGGTTCACATCGCAGATGAAGAGCAGACCGCCGAGGCCACGCCTCCGGTTTTCTTCCACTTCTATCAACTCCAGGGCTCATGAAAATCCATGAGCGCACAATTTGGCGGGATATTTCAGTGTGTTACTTCATTCTGCTCTACTCTGCCCTGAAAGGACCATCATTAAACAATCCCTTCCCCCCCCCCCCCCCCGTGAACGAACAAAAATAGCTTCCATTTGCAAAAGAATGTATTTCTGCTTTTTAACTCTCTGACCTCGGAAAGTGATCGCCAAGGAAACAAACTTGAAATGTTGCGTGCGCCTTGTCCACACGGGTGCTTGCTGCTCCCTAACGAATTCACTTTCAGAAATGTTTGTGTCTTGTTCGGTAGCCAAAGTTCTGCAAACTGTCTGAGCCGCAGCAGCAGAAATTGAAAGCGCAAAGGGGGAACGGTCCCCTGAGATCCTCTGCGGGCCACGGCGCAACCTTGGCCGGCTCCTCAGGAAAGTTTTGCCTCTAATTGAAAGCACACATCCTCTTAATATCTTTGCCAGCTGCGAGGCTGAGACCCTGCACCTGGGAGCAGGAAAGAGCGCTGGATGGTTTTTTAGTCTGTGGGCTTGAGAAACGGATATTTCTACATAGCTGCTCTAATCTAACAAATAAGTCATTAAATTGACAGTTTCTGAGAGTTCTAAAATAGAGCAAGCTGGGAGTCGCGCTTGAAAGTTAACTTCGGCTCAGTTAGCTAGGAGAAGGATTTCATTCACCACCATGTTTAGAAACGCAGCAGGCAGAAGTGCGATTTCATTTTTATTGTGTTTCCTTGGGAACCTAATTTAAATCACATAACAACTTCTAGCTTGACCTGGAGCTCCACTCTCTGTGAGCAAATGGTAATTCTTCTTCAAAGACTCGGACTGGAGTGACTAGCTTCAGAATGAGGAGGCATAAAAGGCTCCCTTAAATAAAGTGTGGCAGAAAATATTGGCAAGGAATTTTATCCTAAATACTTGGCAAGCCAAGAAGTGATTCTCTATTAATGTTTGAAACCACTAAATGTCTATTCCAAACTTCTTATGAAATTGCAATGTGAAACCCAAGTAGAAGACTAAATAGCTGTATAAATATCAGGACCTGTCTTTTCCCAAAAAAAATAATTGTTTTTTTTTTTGTTTTTGTTAAAATAGTACAAAATCTGTGCCTCAAATTTTTATTCCCAAGTGAATATTTTGGGGATCAAACCCCATTACTGTTAATCTTTCAGGGCACACTGACCTCTAAAGTCTATTAAAGTGATGGACTTCCCTCAAAGTGTATACTCTGGAAGAAAGAGGGCGTTATTGTAGAGTGTTAGCTAAACAAGTCAGGTTCCTAACCAATGTTCTGTTCCTCGATACCATCTGAACAGAAAAAAAAGGCGTTTTGTGCATTATGAAGGGGCCAGCCACTCTGAAGCCATAGCTGGTCTGATCCATTTCTGCACACGGGAGGAAGAGCATCACCTCCCCCCATCCTTTCAGAAAGATGGACTTGAACGTGACATCAGGATCTCCCACAGATGTGAGATTAGGATCGAGGAGGAGACACAATACCTAAGGCAGGCCATGGCCTGTTTCCTAGCACGAACGTTGTAAGCTTCAGGCTATAGGAGGACTGAACGGGACAAGCATCAGCTGAGGGGCCACGGAAGGTGCAGCATCCTCGGGATGCAGGAGGTAAAGGATGCGCGAATGGTGCTATCTTAAGGCCAGGCTCTTCTACACACTGCTCAGTCTGTCCCCAGCCTCTACCCACCCCTGAGTCTGAGTGAGATGCAAGGAAGGAATGACAGCAGAGGAAGTAGGGGATTGAGGGAAGGGTGTGGCCAGGAAAACCATTTGGCCGGGTCCCCAAGAGTCCCAGGGATGCCTGGGGTGGAAGTTTCCCAATGTGGAGAAACAGTCCTAGCGTGAATTATATGTAAAATTTACAGAATAGATGTTTCCTTCCAATTCCAGGACTTTGAGCCATCTAAGAAACTGATACTTAGCCTACACATAAAAAGACTGGAAATACATGCTGTATTATTCATTGTATTACGTATGGGTCATTGGAGTAAAAGTGTCTCCTTCCTTCTTTCCTTCCTTCCTTCCTTCCTTTTCTTGCCTGTATTTTCCAATTCAATAAGTAAAACATATTTCTCTGGAACTAAAAAAACAATGCTTGACTTCTATCCTCCCCTTCGACAACTGGTACCACATTCCAGAAGTGTTATTCAAACCGAGGTGGCTGAGAATATTCTATGTACCGAGATCGAGTCAGGGAAGGGTTCACTGAAACCGTAAAGCTGAGAAGTGGTGGCCCCTGCGGTGGCATGGAAAACAGTTGGGTGCCCTGGGCCAGAACTACACCAGTAGCCAGGAGACACAGCACGAAGGACCCCAGGAGCCAGAGAGAGCAGGTGAATCCACTCTGAGCACCATGGTACGTCACCAAGAGCTCTCCGCTGACCGTGACATGATGGAGTTTTTGTTTTTACATTGTGGGGAGAAAGGGAGGGGATGAGATCAATGGTCTTGCAACCCATGGTCACTTAAGGGTCTTTGCAGCTTTCGGGAAGCAGGGCTGTGCTGCCAACGGAGCTGGAATGGACCAGTCTTTAGAAGTTACAATAAACGAACTGACCCCAGTGATTGAAACAGACAGGCAGACTCCTAGGGAGATTACTCAAGTCTCCGGCATCCACATAAAAGGCTGGGAGCACGGTGGCGCACACCCGTAAGCCCAGTAAGCCCAGTGTAGGGAAGGCAGACACAAGGCTCACCGGGCAGCCAGCGTAGCTTATCTGTGAGCTTCAGGGTCAGTGAAAGACTGTCTCGAGGATCCATCAAGAGGAGAGAAAATAAATGCACTATGAAATAGTGAGCCAGGGAAGTGTTATGCAGGACAGAAAATGAATCAATTACAGTGGTGCCCCAAATTATAGGTTGATATGGCCACCATATGGAAAAAGTTCATCCCAACCAACAACTGCAGGTGGCCCTTTTTATAAAGTTGAAAATACACCTTTCAGGATACTAAACAGATACCGCAGAACTATCCAGAACTGGAGGAGGAGTGAGGGGACAAACAAGGAAGTCTGAAGATGGGTATTCCATATCACCCGATGTCACCTGTGGCCACAGACACGGGGTGACTGAGAAACAGGAAAACTGGCAGGCTGGGATTAAGAGGGAGACTGTTTCTGATTCCAAACTTGGGTTGAGAGGCACAGATTTATAGATGTAGCTTAACAACAATAAAAGAGAGTCCACATGGGTCTTTTCTAGGGCTGCAAGATGTCACACTTCACCGTGGTGATTCATCTGGGTCAGCATACCTGAGGCTCACGGCCAGGGAAGGATGTGGGAGAGAAATCAGGCCAATTCTTCAAGGACTGAGAACGGTCACCTGCCACCTGCTACCGATCATCTAGCTCGAACTCAATGTTTGAGACAGAGGGCAGAAGGTGTTCCCAACGACAGAGCCGGAGGCTGAAGAACCAAGTCCTTCTGTGAGGCAGTCTGGTGCACTACCCCTACTCCTTGTCTTTCTTCTGATTTCCTTCTGGGCCAGAGACTCTTCAGTTCATCACTGTGGGTTGTTTGGGGGCCACGTGATTCCCAAGATCTGCTATTCTGGCTTCACATCAACCCTTTAGCATTCCACGGAAAGGCTGAAATGACCTTCCTAAGGTTGTGTTTGCTGTGCTATTTCCATCAGTGTGCCTATATAGCTGCTGTCATCTGATCGTGATTAGAGTCACCAAGCTGACAGCCGGGCCCCCAACGCAGGCTTGAAAGGTTTTCTGGTTCTTGATGGTACCCAGCGGAATACGGTGTTTTCTCTTCTTCCTATAGGAGCTGCCCTATTGAGTTTCCCTTGGCCGATTTCATTTCAAATCCCTCATTGATCAAGATCAAGTTGCATTTTAAGAACGTCTCGTAACTATTATATAATTCATTCCCCAGTATTTATCATTTTCAGGTACGCCCCATTAAAACAATGTCCACTTTCACCTCCAAGGGTTTTGGAAACACGTGGAGGAAATGGAAACAGACACTCCGTTTTGGGTCAGGAACTTTGTCAAACATTACAGCAGATGAGGTAGGGGCAGCCTGAAGTGACCCCTTTCTCCATGCGAGAACTCTCTCAGTGGCTTGGCTTTCGGCCTCCCTGACAATCCAGACATTCTAACGGATCCTGGAGATTATAGTAATGAAATGTTTTCCCAGGAACCGGATTTGGCCACATTCCCTCCCACAGGAATCCTTTTAAGAAGACTCAGTGGCTCTGTATCATGGTGCCTCGATCAACACCGGCAGGGCTGTGTTTCCTCAGCCGGCCCGGAACTCCGCTCAGAATGGGGCAGGCCAGCTGGCAGCCGATTGACAATCTTTCTTCTAGATTTCCATCTACACCTTGATTTGACAACTTCATTAATACACTTGATTGATTAACCTCTTCATTTATGTAAGTGACCACCTAGAGTGTCATATGCATTCAGTTTATCGTGGTTGGGGGTCTACAAGCCTTAAATTAGCTCGCTGTGGTCCCTGCCTCCTGTGTTTCAATCCTTTTCCCTTCCCGGTGTGGTTGCTCTTCTCGAAAGGGAAGACAATGATTAGGCAAGCCAGCACCTGTGACTTATGAGCTCAGTGTGTTGGAACTTCACAGGCTAAGCAGTAAGGGATGTTAGACCTGAGTCCCAACCATGACAGGAGGTTGGAAGGGAGCTAGAGAAAAGCCAGAGCAGCTTGTCTCCACAGATACAGCCTCCCCGTGTCAGAAGTGGGACTCTCAGATGGGCAAGGGAATAACTTAGTGGTCATGTCCTGCCCTGCCACAGCTAAGGCCAGCAGGACGAGGTGTCCCTTAAATGCCTGTGAGGATGCCGCCGAGAGCCTTACTTGTGGGATCTTGGGAATCACATGCTTTAAAGAGAACAGGTCCCTACATCTGTAAGACCTCCAAACAAAATGCCTTGCAAAAAGTGAGCCCCAGAATTCTTAACACTGCCTCGCATGGGAGACAGATCTGTACTACGTGACGTGCTGGGATCTTGGTAAGCTCCAAGGAAAGTGTTCATTTTTGGTGAAGTCTCAGGAGGAAAACCGTGCGTCTCTTGGCAAAGACGAGCAATGTGGGTGGCAGGAGGCAGGGATGGGTCTTGCATTTCTGGTAAGGGGTCTCAAACCCTAGTGACAAGTCACGGTAGAAATTTCATGAGGAATTGGACTCACATCAAGTTGGATTTGTCCATGTTCTATGGCTGTGAAGAGACACTGTGACCACAGAAACACTTAGAAAAGAAAACATTGAACTGGGGCCAGCTTACAACCCCAGAGGTTTAGTCCATTGCCATCATAGCGGGAAGGAAGCGTGGTGGCGTGCAAGCAGGCGCACAGACATGGTGCTGGAGAGGTAACAGGGTTCTACGTCCAGACAGGCAGGCAGCAGGAGGAGGGAGAGACACCGGGCCTGGCTTGAGCATTGGAAACCTCCAAGGCCACCACCAGTGGTGCATTTCCTCCAACAAGGACACCTCTCTTCCACCAAGACCACACCTCCTACTGCGACTCCCTAAGCATTCAAGTCTGTGATCCTGGGGGGGGGGGCATTCCTATTCCAACCATCCCACAAGTCCAGGCTAAGAGACTGGGTCCCAGTGGGGGTCACCAAAGGACGACTTTCAAAGTCAGTGGATGCCAGAGTGACAGAAGCCCCGCCCACCCCCACACACATAGTGACAGAAGCCCCCGCCCCTACACACACACACACACACACACACACACACACACACACAAAGGCATTATATTTCCTGAGGAAATATGACCAAATATCTATCTATTCACCTCAGGAGGGAAACCAAAAACAAGACCAAGTAGCACACTCAAGTCTAATTTGGTGGACTGATGAATTTATTGGATTAATATGGATTATTATTAATATTGCATTGATATGGATGATTATTATTATTAATATTGCATTAATATGGATTCAAAGGCAGCTGCCTCGCTGGACAGTCCAAGCCCACCTGCAGCATGACTCATGAACTGTAACCCTGGAGCTCTCCCCATGATGGGCAGGTATCTCAGCAGGGCAAAAATCCTCTTCCAAGTGGCTGGTGACTCAAACTGATATTTTAAATTAAACCGATAGGAAAAAAGAAAACATCTCCCCAAGAGAAGAATGGATGTCTGTACCTAAAACGAAATAGAGATTAAGTCAGATATTAGGGAATTAAGTCATTATAGAGAATTAAGGTAAATTCCATTTCATTTGATCTTTGAGATTGAATTTAGTTTGGGGGAGGGGAAACGATGCTAAGAAAGGCGCTGGCACTGTATTGAGCAGCTTCCCTGGACACCCCTCTTCTGCTGTGTGGTATTCCACTCCAGCACTGGGAACCTGTCAGATGAGTAGAATAGCAATAGCTGAATTACCCTGTGGATTTCAGTAGAGTTAGAGCAATGAGCGCATAAAGCAAAGGATAATGAGCCTAGAGTCCATTACCCCAGAGAAGCTAGGTAACAAGGAGAATCCTAAGAGAAACATACATGGATCCCCCTGGGAAGGGGAAATAGACAAGATCTCATGAGAAAATTGGGAGCATGGGGATAGGGGAAGAAAGGAGAGTGGAAGGGGAAGAGGAGGGAAGAAGTGGGGAGGAGAACTTGAGGGAATGGGATGGTCAAGATGGGGGAAAGACAGAGAGGAAGAGCAAAGAAAGAGATATCTTGATTGAGGGAACAATTATGGTGCTAGCAAGAAATCCAGCACTAGAGAAATTCCCAGGAATCCACAAGGCTGACCCCAGCAAGACCCTAAGCAACTGTGGAGAGGGGGCCTGAACTGGCCTTGCCCTGTAGTCAGATTGATGACAATCTTAAATGTCACCATAGAACCTTCACCCAGAAACTGATGGAAGCAGATGCAGAGATCCACAGCGGAACACTCGACTGAGCTCCCAAAGTCCAGTTGAAGAGAGTGAGGAACAAGAATTTGAGCAAAGGGGTCAAGACCATGACGGGGATACCCACTGAAACAGTCTACCTGAGCTAATGGGAGCTCACTGACTCAGGCCTAACAGTGGTGGGGGAATCAGCATAGGACCAAACTAGGCCCTCTGAATGGGAGTGACAGTTATGGCTGGGGCAGACTGCAGGGCCACTGGCAGTGGGACCAGGATTTATCCCTATTGCTTATTCTGGGGAACCCATTCTCTTTGGAGGGATACCTTGCTCAGTCTTGATATAGTGGGGAGGCCTTGGTCCTGCCTCAAAGCAATGTGCTAGACTTTGTTGACTTTCCATGGGAAGCCTTACCCTCTCTGAGGAGTGGATGGGGAGTGGGTGAGGGGTAAAGTGGAGGGAGCAGGAGGAGGGGAGGGAGCAGGAACTGGGATTGGTATGTAAAAATGAGAAAAGATAGTTTTTAAAAACTATATTAATTAATTAATGAAAGATATGTCTGTGCTTATTAGCAGTTTCCATTCCCACGAACATCCACGAGGCAAGAAGCACCAAAGGATCATAGTGCCAACAGTGTTCAAGGAAAGACATCACAAAGAAGGTCAAAGAGCATCCCACCATTCAACTTGTCCTCGGTAGGGCCCCCTCTTCTACCGACAGCAGAGCAGAGAGACCCAAGGGGGTGGCAGAACAGTCCATGCTTGCCTGCCAACCCCAACTGTGGTTCTTCAAATAGAAGTATGACGATGATACTAAAAAGTGTATCGTTTTTAAAAAGCCTATTTGCAGACGTTATTATTCTGGTCTAAGGAGCTGGAGATGCTGGGGAACAGGAAAAAAATGGTGAAGTCAGTGGGGTCCCAGCACAGTTCTTAATAAACCACTCGAAGCATCACCAGCAAAACCATTGACTGTAAAGTCAGCAAAATGGATGCGACTCGCGGAAAATCTTATATATGTAAAAAAGCGCTATTGTGTCTTCCCAAAATACTTAACATCAGACATGCAAAAGATTTACAACCTTCCAAACACGGAGCCTGTTAAAGATAATGCAGAAAACAAAATTGGGTGTCCTTGGTAAAGGTTGTACTTTGTAGTACTCTTTGGGAAGGAAATTATTAAAATGGTAATTTTACCTTTCTTGGAAATGGCTGCTTTCTTCATTGGCAGAGCCCCTCATTCACGAACACCTCACTTGGTGTCGAAATACTAATTTTCCTGGCTTAGAAATGGACCCTGCGGTAGGCTCACTGATAATTTTACAAAACGCTTCCTAGGTGGCACTGTGCACATCTTGCGTGTCCTGTCAGAAGGAAGCACCCCTCCTTGCCTTTTCTCCCCTTTCTGTCACAGAGTTCAGCTCCCCATGAGTGTTTTACCCAGCGGTCTGGCCACCTATTGGTCGACATCACCTCACCTGCACTGAATACTTCCCTGGCACCTGGCCACTACCCTCTTCTCCTGGTCTATAATTCCTGTTGCATTTGGTAGCTCTCCCTCATCTGCCAATGCTACTCCATTCTCCTGAAAACCAGTTTATAGAAGAGGGAAGATGAATGTGTCCTCTCTTCCTTTGAATTGCCAGCCTTCAGAGTAATGAACAGAGCCCTGGTTCCTCTTGTTCTAGGTCAACCCGGACCACCCAGCCTACAGTGTATTTATCGCTGTCCTGCTAATGTATATTAATGAGTATTCAGTCACCTGCGTGATGCAAAACCTGTTCCCTGGCTCTGTCCAGCTCTTCTTTGTATTTGGGTAGTATGTGGGAGCCAAAGAAAGAGGCTGAGCCTGGGTAATCTTAAGTTAAAACCCCGAGGAAAGCAGGTACTTTCTTGGCCCCTGTTCATCGCCATCAGTGATCATTTTCCTGATTCTCACTGTCTGCAAACGCTACCTGGATGCCCAGAGCCAGGTCAAGCCTGCTTCACTCTGCAATGCCTACCGTGTCTGAAATAAATCTCCCCATGCCTGGGCACACCTTCCTACCGCCCTTCCCTCTCTCAGTTGTCAACTACAGAGATAAATGAGCAATGGAGTTCTCCAGCTGAGTCCCGAAGAGGCCGCTGTTAAACTTTTGTACGCAGAGTAGGAGCGCATCACGGTCCAGCGGAAACGCTCGGGGTCTTCACAATCGCCACCCAGCCATATTTTACCTCCAACTGTGAACTGTGTGCATACTCTCGTTCATCTTTGGACCTCTCGCTCCTGCTATGGCTCCTCAACCACTAATAAACAGTGAGAAGAAAGAATGGCAGTTTTTTATGGATCAGAGCTAGTACTGTGTCTCACAGACACAACGGTCTGTGTCAGAACCTGTACCAGGGAAAGAAGAAAGCCCGGCCTCTGGTCAAAGATCCCTCAGCTGCAACCTACCTAGGCCTTGGAGAAGGAAGGGTGGGAGTGGCGGGCGCCCCCTAGCGTCCACACGTTTTACACCCAGTAATTGTTTTCCAGCTTCCAAGGGATGATGTTACAATTATATCGGCACTTCCATAGCCTTGGCTGGAACTTCGCTCGACTCTAGAGGTGTCCCCAGGTGTCCATGGAGATGTCTCCAGCTAGATCCTTGAGAAGCTGAGGAGAGGGAGCCTGAAATGGCCCTATCCTATAGCCATACTGATGAATATCTCGCATATCACCATAGAACCTTCATCTGGCGATGGACGGAGATAGAGACAGAGACCCACATTGGAGCACCGGACTGAGCTCCCAAGGTCCAAATGAGGAGCAGAAGGAGGGAAAACATGAGCAAGGAAGTCAGGACCGCGAGGGGTGCACCCACCCACTGAGACAGTGGAACTGATCTATTGGGAGCTCACCAAGGCCAGCTGGACTGGGACTGAGGGAGCATGTGATCAAACTGGACTCTCTGAATGTTTCGGACAAGGAGGGCTGACTGAGAAGCCAAGGACAATGGCACTGGGTTTTGATTTTACTCCATGTACTGGCTTTGTGGGAGCCTAGCCTGTTTGGATGCTCACCTTCCTAGACCTGGATGGAGGGGGGAGGACCTTGGACTTCCCACAGAGCAGGGCACCCTGACTTCTCTTTGGACTGGTGAGGGAAGGGGAGAGGGAGGGGGAGGGGAGGGAAATGGGAGGAGGGGAGGAGGTGGAAATTTTTAAGTAAAAATAAAAAAATACCTTGGAACGAATGAAAATGTAATAAAACATTTCAAGCAAAAAAAAGAGTAAATATAACAGACAGAGTCAAAAGCAACCAAAGGGAAAAAGAACTTCTTTGTAACCACAAGCTAATCTAACTTAACTGTATTTCCTATTACTTATGGCTCCAAGCACAGAAATGAGTAAGAGTCATCGCACTAAGAATTAAATTGGCTTGGATGAGAGGAAATGTGCCAGCAGAGGGCAGTGTGGAGCCCGTGTCCCGGAACTGCCAGATGAGACTTCTGTTAACTGCATTGTGGTTTTCCTCACAGTAGACCAAGCGTTTCCTAAACCCTAATCTCTGCTGAAAGTAGAAAAATATAACATACCAGGGCTGCGAATGGCTCCAAAGAGAAAAAAAAAAGAGAGAAAGGCCCTAGCTACTCATTAATATCAGTCTAAGCCCACAGTGGTCTCAGTGGCCATGTTCCTGTTGTCTGGAGATGGGCAGAGAGGAGAAGAAGGGAAGGACACTATGTCTGAGGTCTTTGAAGCCAATCACTTAAAAATAAAGTGTACCCATACAGACTCGGTTGGTTCCTTTAGATGACATCTAGTCACCTCAGTCAATGAAGTCAGGCACCAAATTCGGCTGTCACCATAAAGAGACAAATCGTTTGACGATACTGTTACTATGTGAGTGTTTCAAAGATTCTCATCCTTGAGCTCTTATGGGCTTGATCAGAAGAGTTTGTGCTTCTTGGCATTCACGTTTCTCTTATTTTATTACAATAACTGAGCATTACCACTGCAAACCCATCAGGAGCTGGCAGGATCTTTACAAGAATAGACTTTTAGAACCAGAGTCAGGAAAGAACATTATCTAAAACCCAGTTCAGACATATCCCATGTCTGTTACTGTGGGGGAGGAGCTGAAAGTGTGGCATCTGGAAGCAGACTCGCCTCTATGTTTCCTGAAAGGCACCAGGAAGCAGAACCCCAAGCACCCCTTTCCCAGCAAAAGTACCGTTTCAGGGCTGACGTAATCAACTCTAAGACAACACCTGGCGTGACACAGAGCTCCGTGCTACATGCAGCCCCTCCAGACAGGTTGAGTTAGGAATGGGAAGGACCTGCACTTCCTCTGCTCTGGACCACTTGGGTCATAGCAATGCCAAGCCAGCATCTAACGTTATCACCATCAGAACCGCGGTTTAAAGAATTCTCTACTAAGCCAAATCCTGTGCAATTTTTTTGGGGGGGGTGTGGCAGTCAAATAGTAACCTGATTTCATTGATCTTTTCTCTTTCGCTAAAAAGAATAACAGATAAGACTTGTATTAGGAGGGAACAGACAGCTTTAAGAGTCAAATAATGGTTTATATAACACAGACTGAGCCGGCGAAAGATGGCCCTCAAGAACTCCTGGGGAACGATGAATTAGCAGAAAATATGACTATGATATAATCCATTATTAGCCACTCATGACAAAAATGCTGTTTCTGTGTGACTTTTGTATCAATGTGTTCTTGAGAGACCACACAAGTGCTTTTCCCCTCCATAAGTAAAGTATTACACATTTTCCTGTGGTATCCACATTTTCTTTACCCGCATCCCTTCTCTCTGGCTTCCAGGCTCGGGCCTTACAATGAGATGATGTAAAAGAGGATTTTCCAAGCAGAAGATAGCTCTGTGTGGTGAGCAGAGAAATAATTGGTAAGTGTGTTTGGAGCTAGACTGCCTAGCTTGGCTTCATCCCTTGCACTGTTCCTTACGGAACTCGGGAAGTCTCTCCTTAGACGACCACTTTCATACGTAAAATAGAGTGGAAGACTGGAGCCCATAAAGCTATGAGCATCATACAAGCTACCCATGTTGCAATCACATCTGGCGCACAGGAGGGCCTTCATACATATCACCATGCCGTGGACGTATAGAGGATATCAACTGCAAGGTGCCTGATTGTCTCAAGTTAGATTATAGGTGTCCACATTTGGTATTTCCAAGAATTTGATGGTCATTTTCCCCGAATGAGCTGACTTGACCTGCTGACTTGTGACTTTGCTGCTTGCTTGTTTCTAACCTGGATTTTCTACACTGCTTAGCTGCCTGGGTTTGTAAAGCTTTTTCTAAGAATGTCCGAACTGTCCAGTGCCATGTCTATAATCAATTACCTCTTTTACGTAATTTCACGATGATGACGGTGACACTCATCGGAAGGTGGCATAATGTGGCGGACCCTTCCCCCTTTTCTACGGTAGCAAAATTCCCATTCAGACATCAAGACAGGAGAAAGAGCTGCTGCTTTAGGCTTATGGATTTTCTCACACGAAAAAGATGTGTGTCAAGACCAAAAAAATATGGGTTAGTGTGTAAGTAGGGGAAAGCCATAACACGTTGTTCGCATCCCTGTGTTCAGTTTCACTGATACCAAAGTCAAATCTGAGACGCAGACGGGATTGGTACCCAGCTGCCGCCTGATAGTCTTCCAAAGGCTCCTCACTGCCTAGAATAAAACGTTCAAACTCCTTCTCAGACCCCAAACTGGAGGCAATGTGGCCCCCACTCTGCCTTTGTAAGTCCACTGCCACCCCGTTCCTCCTCTGCATCGAGTCAGATTTCTGGATTCACCTCCCACTTGCTTTTATTCCTTTCTGTGTAGAGTTCCAAGGACTGGAACACCTTCCTCGGCTGGCACACTTGCTTCTCCCAGGGTTAACGGTCATGCTGGTGGGTTAGGCTCTGTTGGCTTGCAGGTAAAGTTAACCACTTCCTCCTCCTTTCTATGGGGGGGCTGACTTTAAATACAATGTCAGAGATACCAGGGGGAGTCAAAACAAACATCGATTCTACCCATTGTGTTGCATAGAGTCAAAAAGAGATTTAGATACTATTGTTCCAAATAGGAAATGCATCTATGATCCAAGATCACTTAGGAAGCTTGAAAGGGTTTTTGGTTTTTTTTGTTTTGTTTTGTTTTTTGTTTTGTTTTTCGAGACAGGGTTTCTCTGTAGCTTTGGAGCCTGTCCTGGAACTAGCTCTTGTAGACCAGGCTGGCCTCGAACTCCCAGAGATCTGCCTGCCTTGAAAGGCGTTTTTAAAAGAACTGAAGAATCCTTCACTTTGCAGTAAACTGCCTGGGTCAGGGAGCACTTTAATAAAAGGGACAGTACACAGAACGGCCTGGTGGCAGGAAATAGCGCCCATGGGAACGGGCTGGACGGTCATAGGAGCTGGTGTGTAAGAACCGGTGAGGTACTAAAGTCGGATGGTGGGGGAGCTACCCAACGGCGTTTCCTCTTGTGACTTAATCTACGCCAACTAGTCCTCTTCACTATTTAGAAGAGGAGAATGTGGAATTTCCAGAAAGTTCCAAATGGACTGTTATCACCAGAATACGGAAAAACATCTCCTGCTGATATGCTTCCACCTTGTTTTAATTTCTTTCCGTCATGGTCCCAGCCTGCTGCTCACGAGTTAGGAAGCTCTATCCTGCTCTAGGGTTGCTCCTGCTTAGAAAAATGCCCCAGTCTGTTCTCACTGTCGAAGGGAATCCACACATTCCTGATGGCATCACAGCCAGCACCCTGCCACACACACACACACACACAGTCAGTGCCCAGCAGAGAGCCAAGAAACAAATTCTGGGAAAACCAAGGAGTCAGACCTTACGCCGGATTGGTTTCTTCACAGTACTCTAGCGCTGTCCGTCTGGTGAAACGGAATACGTTGCTGTGGAAGTAATTGTTTCCCAAAGTCTAAAGAGTCATTGGTCCAGCCCCTTTTATAGTAAAAGTAAGAGAGATGTTTGATTTCTCAGAAGTCACCCCAAAAGCAAGACATTTCCTAAGGGGTGCGGTGTCACTTAAGAAACAGCTTCCTACTTAAATCCTGTGTGCGTCACAACCACAGTTAGAATGTGTAATAATGTCTATTTGTCCTACAACCTCACAGATAATCCTTCTTGGGGCTCATCAGTGACAGCTGTGGCCAAGAATACTCATGTTCTCTGTATTTTATTCCCTCCTCATCTCAGAAAACTGAAATGCTGTGAAAAACAAAGAATCCCTCCGAGGGAGACATCCGCATCTCTTTTATCCGCTTGACTTACGCCGGCACGAGTAAGAGACGTTCATTTCCACCGTGTGACTGGGGAACATTAGCGAGTCGTAACTAATTTTAGTGCTGGTTGCAGGAATGACGGATAGGGCGGCAGGAATTCTAAAAAACGAGCCGGGGATCAAAGCAGTCCATCACTCTTGATAGAATCAGAACGGAACTTTCCGTTCTCCTCCAGGGAAGTAGGGAAGAGAGGGAGCATTCCCTGTCCGTTCTAAAGCTCAGACTTTTGTGTTTTTACGAAATGTCTTCTGGGACTTCTTCTCTGGCCATTCGGGACACGGAGAAGGTGGAGCCGGCGCTGCCGGGAAGGCGGTTTGTGTCACCGGGCTTTCTGAGTGCTATCAAAGAGGCGGCTGTCACCTGTTCGCTAACATCAGACTCTCCCATAAGACAGTGCACCTCGCTGCTCCAGCTCCCGGCAGACTTCAGCTTCGAGTTCACAGTTCTTATTAAAGGAGCCCCATGCGAGCGTTGCTTAGATACTAAAACCTCCAACTTGTAGCGCTTCATTCTTCTGGCTCCTTCTGTTAGGTCTTTATGTCCCTATAACATCCAATGCTCGACCTGGAATTTGGCTGCGGGGAAAGTGAATTCCCTTCCCACAGAAATGGGAAGCAGGGCCGCATCTTTCTCCCATTAAATCATCATTCACAAGTAGATTTTGCGATTCTGGAACAACAGACTCAGTATTTTATATCCAACAGTGACTCCCTTTGCTCCCCATGTCTGGGTTTCCTTCTGGACTGCATCAGCCAAAAGATGAGGTCTTTAAACCACTCCTATAGAATTATGGAACTATGGATATTCTCTGTAAAGCAACTAAAAACAAACACCTAAAGGCTGCAAAAGTATTTTTTGGAGCAAGATCTAGTAAATTCAGCTCTCTCCTGAGCTGCCTCTGTATCATTTATTACGAGCGAGTGGTACCCTTAGCTACAAGGACAAAAGCAAACACTGTCTTTGAGGACCACTGTATAGTCCCGTAAACCCTTGTGCTGGTATTCTGAATAAGAAACCACCAGTTCCATGCACGGGCTTGGGGCATGGAGACTACGCTCTGAACAGCTCATCAGCCAGAAAACACAAAGCAGGCTTTCCCGCAAGCTGCGCCTGGAAAAGCTTTAGCACAAGCCTGCAGTAACCCGCCTGCTCGCCCCCACCACGTGTTTGCCTTGAAGCAGTAGATTTCCATTGGCAGGCGAAGAAGGAATTTTATAATCTTTTGCATTGAGGTGTTTTATTGAAACGTTTACCCAGGAGCTCAGGAGGGGTACAAAGAGAGGAACATGAAAATTACGGAAAACGACAAAAGTTCTACAGCAGAAGTCACTAAAGGGGCAATTTTATCTATTTGGAAAAGCTGCCTTGTGGAAATGGCGCTGTGTTTTGAAGTCAGCCAGTGTTTGCTCCCCGGCTGTCACGACACTGATTTTGTGGGTAGTTTTCAACTTTCTCATTTGAAACAGCAGGGACTGAACATTTGGCCATGGACCAATTTTTCAGGTGGAGGAAAAGCACAGCAGGGCGAGAGTTTCCTGCTTCTGTCCTCGACACCAGCAGGACTTGCTCTTGGCAGCAGGAGCCTTTTTAAAACTCCACACCTGCCAGACAGCACTGAGGCACGCCACCTGCTCAGAGAACACTCAGCCCTGGGACGCGTGGAGAGCTCCCTTCCCCGCACCCGTGAAGCAACATCCGCAGCTTGCCCTATGATACCTCCGTGCTGTTCCGTCAGCTAAAACGCGTGCGTGGGTGCAGGGCCCATTCCCAGCAGGAGCGGATTCAGCCAGGCTCCTTGTTCAACAGGCTGGGAAGGAACAGGACTCTTGCGGTGAATGCTAGGATCACATGACAAGAAAAGAATATATGTTCATGAGTTTATGTTGGAAAAGCAGACATGTGTGGTTTTTGTCGGGGATGATAGTGATGGTGTGTGTGTGTGTGTGTGTGTGTGTGTGTGTGTGTGTCTGTGTGTGTGTGTGTGTCTGTGTGTGTGTGTGTCTGTGTGTCTATGTGTCTGTGTCTATGTGTGCGCCCGTGCAAGCACCACAATAAAATTAAAAGCATGGCCATTGCTCGGGCCTCTTTCACATGTGTTTCTGGGACAAAACAACCAATCCTGATTGTGTTTTCTGACAAAACCACTTACAAGAACATCACAGTAGGCTTGGCTCAAGGTCACATGAAAGGTCAGCCTCTTCCTATTTCATCGGGGATGCCTGAGAAAAGTCTTCAGGTCCTACCCCTCACAGCCACAAGAATCTGTGGGCCAGCAAGGCACCCCTCCTCCCCATGCCCGGACTCTAACGCAGGTGAGGAATCGGGAAATGATTAACCGCCAGTCTTAATGCTCCCTCCGGTGGCAGCAAGTGACCTCTTATCTTCAATCATAAGCCAGTCCTGGAGCTCCTGCTGAGTCGCTTCTGCAGCAGCAGAGAGGTAGCTCACAATAATTAATTCAGAAAGCAGTGAAGGGATATTAGCCATGATGTTTTACTTAGGAAGGTATTAAATTATAGAGATAAATCAGTGAACCATATAGCCATCAGAGGTGAAGGACTTAGTTGGAGCAAGAAGTGCCCGATTAGGGCTAGAAGGAGGGGGAGCCGGAGAAGCAGGACCAAGCTAAAGAAGGGTGTTTGTAGACCTTCTCCCCCAAAGCACCAGAATTAACCAGCACCAGCCAGTTCACATGGGGAGGTTAAGGCAGGGCAGGAGCGGCCAGCACAGGAGGGTAGGGTGGGTCAGAGCGTGTGTCATGGAGCTGGTGACCTCAATCAATTCCCTAAAGTTGTTAAATCTCAGTTTCCTGTAAACCAAAACAACGCCACATCCAGCCTGACAGCTCAGGGATTATAGGGACTTTGGCCACAGGCTATTTTGCAGACATCAGTCCTCATAAATGGGAGACGTAGTGGGTTCCAAGCAAGCCAATGTCACTCCAAAGTCAAACACTCTTCCATATCCTGTGCCAGAGGTGTGGGTGTGGGGGCGGGGGGGGGGAGGAGCGGTACCGGAAGCCATGCCTGTGAAAACGTACTACCTCTACCTTCCAAGCATCTCAGTGTAGGGCCAGCCCCGTTTACAAAGCATGGTCTATTTCAGCCAGGAACCCTACACTCAGTAAGCCATACACAGTGAGTGAGCTGTAGGCTTACACAGGTCTACTGGCCCAGGAAATGCTTCCCCCAGCTTCCCATAGAGGTGTCCCTTCTTGACCTATTCCACACTATGTCCCCGGAAAAAGTCCTCCTTATAAAGAAATACCAATTATGAGTCTTTCCTATCAAATACTATAAAATTTGTGATTAGGACAAAGAATTAAAGTCGCTCTATTTCCCCCACCTTCTAGATCTTCTGTGGGAATGTTTTGATTCTCTTTATCCAGTAAAACTTTTGTCCACACAAAAACTGCTGGTTCTAGTCTAGGGGTGTGATGCCCTGGACCAGTGACCTTTGACCTCTTTCCCCTTCCTCCTTCACTTCCTGTGCAGTCATTCTTTTCAGTCTAACCAAATGGATAAGACTGTGAGGTCAGACCCCAGCCGATGGGGAAAACACACAGCTTCTTCCTCAGTGAGACCAAAAGTCAAGACGATGACCTGTCTCCCAGGGCTCACTCCCCCAAGCACACTCTCTTGAACAAGGGTGAAGTTTGCCTTGATGAGACAGGATCTTTCCCTGGGATCTGGGGCTCTCCATTAGTCTGGTCTAGAGGAACATGGAGTCCCAGGGACCTCTCTGTATAAATAGCAGAATACAAGAGATGGAAGAGAGAATCTCAAACGCTGAAGTTACAAAAGAGGAAATAGACTCATCAAAGAAAACATTAAATCTAACAAAAGTTAAACACAAAAAAATCCAGGAAATATGGGACACCATGAAAAGACCAAATCTAAGAATAATAGGTATAGATGAAGGAGAAGTCCAACTCAAAAGCACAGAAAATATTTTAACAAAATCATAGAAGAAAACTTTCCCAACCTAAAGAAAGATATGCCTATGAAGATACAAGGAGCTTACAGAACACCAAATAGACTGGATCAAAGTTCCTTGCCACATAATAATCAAAATGCTAAACATACAGAATAAAGAATGAATATTTAGAGCTGCAAAGGAAAAAGGACACGTAACTTATAAAGGCAGACCTATCAGAATCACACCTGACTTCTTAATGGAAATAATGAAATCCAGAAGGTCCTGGTCAAAAGTTATGCAGTCATTAAGAGACCATGGATGCCAGCCAAGACTACTATGCCCAGCAAAACTTTCAATCACCATACATGGACAAAACAAGATACTCCACAACAGAACCAGATTCAACCAACACCTAGCCACAAACCCAGCCATACACAAAGTACTAGAAGGAAAACTCCAACCCAAGGAAGTTAGCTACATCAACAAAAACACACAAAAATCTCACAGCAGCAAATCCCAAAGAAGGGAAAAACACACAAATTAACATCACCAGCAATGATAACTAAAATAACAGGAGATAGCAATCACTGGTCATTAATATCCTGTAATATAAATGGACTCAACTCATCTGTAAAAAGACACAGGCTAACATATTGATATGAAAGCAAAATCCATCTTTCTGCTGAATACAAGAAACACACTTGTAGTGAGCCGGACAGGATCGCCATTACAAGATGGTGCCAACATCCTGTCTTGTTGGAAATAAACAACTCCATATTTGGCTCTGCCTTTGGGAGCTGCGTGTCCCCCGCTTCCCGCGTGCGCAGTGGATAAGGGTCCTTGGGCCTATCCCGATGCAGTCTGGTGTCAGCTGATGGTGGCAGACAATCACAGGGCGACCCGTGTGCCAATTCCCTATATAAGCAGCTGCTTTAGTGCGTTCTCACTCTCTCTCTCTCTGTCTCTGTTTCTCTCTCTCGTTTCCTGCCTCTCGTCTCCTGCCTCTCGCTTCCTGCTCCCCTCAACCAAGGGCACTCCAGTAAAGCGTGATCTGAGAAGAATCCTCGTGTGGTGGTTGTTCTTTCTCGCTGGTCGAGAAGTTCGCCGCAGCTGGTGCCGTAACCCCGGGAACTTCGGTCACCAGGCGAGGGGCTGAAGAGGATTCAGAACTCAACACGCAGAGTGGTGACGTCGGTAAGTCTTTCCAAGTATGCTGATTGCAGTCGGCGGGTGCACCAAATAATCCTCAAGGTAAAGATTGGGGATCCGCAACAAAAAGCGGGTTTTCTGCTCTCGCCAGTAGAAGGGAGAGTGGAGGTAATAGAGCTGTGACCAAAGCAGACGGTTTAAAGTATCCTCAAGGTAAAGATTGGGGGATCCGCAACAAAAAGTGGGTTTTCTGCTCTCGCCGGTAGAAGAAGGGAGAGTGGAGGTAATAGGGCCGCGGACTATAGCAGATGGATAAAAATGAAAGTATAGCCACGACCAAAGTGGAAGGTTTAAAATAAAACTAAAAGAAAGAATGGGATTTTAGAATGGGCGCTTCAACAACACACCTGATTTTTCTAGCTCTTAACGAGCTGTTATGGAGCACTTTGGAGAGTTTTTTTGGCTGAAGGTGACACAGTTGCACCTTGGTTTGCCACCTCTGGCAATCTTAATGTGTCATCCTGTGATAGGCTTGGTAGAGATCTGGATTTTGCCGCTAAACAAAATATGCTAAGGAAGGGAATTATATTCTTGTGGTTCGAGTTACCGAGACCTCCGGATTTTGTAAAATGTGAACAAGGCCAAGCAGCACTGAGGGTCTGCAAAGCTACAAACACGGGACCTGCCTTGAGGACCGACAAGGCTAGAACGCTAGGCCACTCCCAGCGTGGGCCTCAGGGCATAGAAGCACAGCAGGACCCTGGTGAGGCTCACCAGCTTGCACTTCTGTCCTAGCCCAGCCGCTCTGCGCAGCCACGCCTCCAAGCAAGGCTGAGCACATGTTCTTGGGGTTAAACAACTTTGTATTTAGGCCCAAAAGGGGTATTGCTAAGTTTTGAGGTAGATATTTGCCTAATTTTAAAAATATAGACATAATGGGAGACTCCCAGTGCTGGGGAAACTCTCACTGGGGTCTAGGGATGGCGAGGGCCCCCCCCCCCCCCCCCCCCCCCCCCCCCCCCCCCCCCCCCCCCCCCCCCCCCCCCCCGCATGGCTCGCTGGAGGCTGTCCTTGCTGAGGTTGCGCATGCAGCTTTGGTTGGTGGGGGAGGACCTAGTGACGGGGGGGGGGGGGGGGGGGGGGGGGGAGGGAAGAATTTTTGAGAAAAGCCACAGCCCAATGGTCCAGGAGGGTCATAAATTCCAAAAATCCAATGGTGGTCGCCCTGCCTCGGGACCACTCCCAAGGTCATAATCGGCTAGTTCCTAAAACACAACAAGCTGATAATCACAAGGAGGAAACTCCCTGTTTATCGGGATTGTTATCAGGATTGCAGTCTAACTTTGTCTTCAGCTAGTCCCTGGTACAGGGTCGCTATACAGGCTAGTCCTGGATTTTTGGTTCTTCTCTTCCTGCTGGGAGAGTCTGGTTTGTTCAGGGTTTTCAATACGATGTGTGATCCAAAGGTGACTGTCGGTTTACACTTCCAGCAATGGAGTTTTTTCTTTACCCACACTTTCTTAAACATAAATTGTTAACAATAATTTTTAATCTTGGTCATTTCTACAAGGATAAGGTAAAATCTCAGAGTTTTGGTTTACATTTCTCTGAGGGCTAAAGGAAACATTTTTTAGGTGTCTCTCAGTCATTTTTAAGTTCGTCTGTTGAGAATTTTCAGTTTGGGTCTGTAACAAATATTTTTATTGGATTAATTTTTAATAACTAATTTCCTGAGTTCTTCATATATTTTTAAAATGGGTGAAAAATGGTTTGACAAAATATTGACTATGATCAATGTTTCTTATACTAAATAATAGATTCATTGATAATTTTAAGATTGATTCCTGGACAATTACGTTTGCTCAATTCAAAGGCCAAAAACAATAATCTTTTCCCAGATCATTGCTACAATTCACACACCTGTATTTTGCTAATATTATAGCAAAAAATCCCTTAAAAGATGTTATGCTAAATTTTACAAATGGTTCTTCCAATGGAAGAACTGCATATATGGCTAATAAAAAAAAAAGATTGTGAAACATAACAAGGCTCCTTGAAAGCAACTCATAAAAGTTGCAAACAGATCCTGACGCAAATGGATCTGACGTGATAACACCAAGCTGACCTTTGCTAAGGCAAGGTGAAAAGGCCATTGCAATGCATTATGAAAAACCCCGACCTATATATATTTGGGGTCGAGGATATGTTTATGCTTTTTTCACAGAAAGAAAATAAAAGCTGGATGATGGAGGAAGGTCATTGGCTAATAAAGGAACTGCCTTAGCCCATTTTATTGGTTAGAGGATAGGTGGGAGGAGTAAACAGAACAGAACGCTGGGAGGAAGAGGAAGTGAGCTCAGTCTCGACAGCTCTCCTCTCCGGGAGCAGACGCCTGAGAGAGACACCATGCCCTGCTCCCAGGATGAAGCTCCGACCCAGGATGGACATAGGCTAGAATCTTCCCGGTAAGTGCACCTTGGGATGCTACACACAGATGATTAGAAATGGGCTAAATTAATATGTGAGAATTAGCCTAGAAGAGAATGGGCCAAGCAGTGTTTAAATGAATACAGTTTGTGTGTTGTTATTTCGGGGCATAAGCTAGCTGGGCAGGCGGCTGGGGTGTTGGGGACGCAGCCCCGCTGCCGCCTTTATTACTACAGCTGGATGTGATGTTGCGGCTGCAGACGCCCACAGAGGAGTTCCAGAGGCAACTGGGGAGAGGTCCTTGGTCCAGTCTTTCCTGCCCCCAAGGAGAGGAGTGCCTGATAACAGAACCTGCTGTGCCACTCTGCAGGGCATTATTCTGCCTGGAGAGCCCAGGGAGACCTGGCTGAGATAAGTGCCAGGATGTGCTCCAGATAGCTGAATCCAGCTCACCTCACTCAGGAATCCCACCCGCCCTGAAGCACTAATGCTGAGCTCCTTCTGCAGTTTGAATTCTGGTTTGCTTTGAAACTAAGATGCAGACTAAACATCTGACAGTTTTAATCTTTGGGACACAAAACTCATTTTAATTAAAATATTAACCCCTCTTCACTTAAGAAGGAGGAAGATTGGGGTTCCTGTCACTGTTGCTCAGAGACTGAAACTGGTGGTGTTTGATGACAACAATGTATGTCATTGTGCTCTCACTGCAATTGATCTAATGATATTTGTAACTGCTTATAGATGTTGGGAAAGGTTTGACACACGCTGTAAAATGTTTGGGTTTAATGCATATGTTAAGAATTTTAGATTTTGATCCCTTTTACACTGCCCTAATTGTTGGCAGGCAGCACACATAATTTTATGTGGAGTAGGCACTTAGGAAGGAGGATACCTAAGGCCAGACTAAAAGGTGAATACTAGGTTTGGAAGGTGCCCTTTCTTCTTGTCTGGAGATGGAGTTATTGGTGGCCAAAATTATATCATTATATCTTTTATTTGAGGAGCTCCTCACAGTCTTTCCATTAATGATTGACGCAGGGGCCCAATGACGGGAGTTAATGTGGAGTCCTCGCCTGAACAGCACATCATACAGAGGCTGTACTGGCCGGCTCAACATGGCATGATGTTAGGACGAGAAGTGTCCTCCACATGGCCTAAGACAGGGTGCCCTGTGATCTGCTTACTTTAAATCTTGCTAGATACCTTTTATTTGAGGAGCTCCAAAGACGGGTGACTTGTGGCAGGACATCCCCCAACCTAAGACAGGATACTGGGAATCCTAGGACAGGTAAGGGGGATAAAGACCTGGTCCCCACTCGACCTAATATCATAAGGCACCCCTCTGTTCCCAGGAGAGGTAAATTGCTTCACCATTCCAGAGGAGGGTTTCTCCTTGTCCCAGTCCCTTCTCCTTTAGATCTGACACAATAGTTGGACTCTGACCTGGTGCCCTCCACTTAATAGCTGCCTATCTTTATAAAAGAAAGGGGGAACTGTAGTGAGCCGGACAGGATCGCCATTACAAGATGGCGCCGACATCCTGTCTTGTTGGAAATAAACAACTCCATATTTGGCTCTGCCTTTGGGAGCTGCGTGTCCCCCGCTTCCCACATGTGCAGTGGATAAGGGTCCTTGGGCCTATCCCGATGCAGTCTGGTGTCAGCTGATGGTGGCAGCCAATCACAGGGCAACCCGTGTGCCATTTCCCTATATAAGCAGCTGCTTTAGTGCGTTCTTTCTCTCTCTCTTTCTCTCTCTCTCTCTCTCTCTCTCTCTCTCTCTCGTTTCCTGCCTCTCGTCTCCTGCCCCTCGTTTCCTGCCTCTCGCTTCCTGCTCCCCTCAACCAAGGGCACTCCAGTAAAGCATGATCTGAGAAGAATCTTCATGTGGTGGTTGTTCTTTCTCACTGGTCGAGAAGTTCGCCGCACACACTCCAACCTCAAAGACAGACATCGCCTCCCAGTAAAGGGTTGAACCCTAACCCAAAGGTGTGTTGTTAAAGGATGAGCGCTTTGAAAGACGATTATGTCCCAAGGACAAAGACTTCATGCAGGGCCATGGTACCTGACAAAAGAAGTTCCAAGTTGTCTGCTTGCCCAGCCACAATGTGGGGACAAAGCAAGAAGGCACCCTCTCCAGATACCAAACATGTGCCACCTTCATCTTGGACCTCCTGTCCACTAGCATAGGGGAAGACATTTTGTTCCCTATTAAATACATATACTAAGGTGTGATTTTTTATCATGGGTCAAACAGGCTAATACTGTGGGAAATGCTCTTGTACACTGTAAAGATTTGTCACTCATATTGGTTTAAATAAAATGCTGATTGGCCAATAACCAGACAGGAAGTATAGGCAGGGTGACCAGACTAAGAGAATTCTGGGAAGAGGAAAGGCAGAGTCAGTCACCAGCCAGATGCAGAGGAAGCAAGATGAGAATGCCTCACTAATAAAAAGTACCAAGCCACATGGCTAACATAGACAAGAATTATGAGTTAATTTAAATTCTAAGAGCTAGTTAATAATAAGCCTGAGCTAATAGGCTAAAACCACTATGTGTTTCTTTGGAACTTAATGGCTGAGGGACCAGGTGGGACAGAAACTTGGGTCTACAGGCTAAGATAGAGATTTGCTGGGAATTTTATTCTTTAAAGCAAATTTTGCCTGATTTTAATAAATATAGAGAACTTGGAAAGGTTTTTAAACTTTGCTTTAAGATAATCTAAATTAATTAATCTTTAAAGTATTAATAACTCTAGGCCTCTCCTGGACCTCATAGTGGAGAATTCTGATTTTTCTATTACTTTACTTTTTAAATGGTCTATTTAGGTTTTCCTTTACAAGTTTATTTATGGGCAGTTAAACAAATTCTTTCATTTTTGAGCGGTTCTTGTCTCCCAAAGTTCCTGATCGTGAACCATGGAGCTGAGCTCATTCTTTGATCTGTTCACAGGTTTGGTCAGCATTTTGTCTGTCTTGTTGATTTTTCATCACAGAACCAGGTTCTAGGCTTCATTTTTTTTAAATATTCCTTTGTGTTCTATTTTCTAATTGATCCCTTCCTGCTTTAACTTTTTAGTTCTCCTTTATATTGATGTAGGTGTGATTCATTGATTTTTGGTTTTGTGAACACAGCTTCATATTCCATCCATACTTCTGTTGACTCAGCCACAGCAGGGGCCTCATTCTCAAGGCTGTTCATTTGATACAGAACCTAAGAATGCTACAGCCATTCCATGGAGCAAAATCCATTCCATTGCATATCCGTGAAAACTAGTTAGTCAAAGCCACGAATCTTCCTGAGATAAATTTCTATAAAGACCTCTTTGTGAGAAAAGCAAGGAGCACAAAAGACTTTAGAAAAATTTTCACAGCAGTTGCAAGTCATTAAATTTATATTTAATTGTTCATAAGATAGATATTTAATTGTCCACAGGATAGATACATTACTTTCTGGTGGCAAGAATGATAGTAATTGAAGGCACGAGTATATACAGAACAGTACTTAAAATACGACAAACAACAACAATGATATGATGACACTGAACCACATGAAAGCAAATATTAGAATATCCATGAATGTATGGCCACTAAATGGTTAAATCCTGATACTTAAAAAGTAATGTGATTGTGAGCATTTATAATATATCTCTTTAAAAATGAAATAAATAAAATCCTGATACTTAAAAGTAATGTGATTATGAGCATTTATAATGTATCTCTTTAAAAATGAAATAAATAAAAGCTGGCTGTGGTGACACACACCTTGAATTCCAGCACCCAGTGGGCAGAGGCAGGTGGATAGCTGTAAGTTCAAGGCCAGCCTGCTTGACACAGAGAGTTTGAGATGCTGTCTCAAGAAAAGATAGCAAATGTCTTTGATACGCGGTAAAGCCACCTAGCTTTCTCCGTCTTGCACAGTCCTCGGCATGTATTTAGAGTACCAGTTACCCTTTCTTTCCCGTACAAACTGAAGAGCTGCAGAATAGCCCACCTCCCACGCTGGAAGCTAAGAGCTTTGCAGAATTCGCGAGAGTGCCGGTTTCCCTTTCTTTCAGCAAGACCGTGAAGATTTAGGAAGCGACTTAATAGTATCTTAAGATGCATACTGTATAAAAGATGAGTCATTCACCTATTAACCTATAAATGATTTAGAAATGGAGCCACGCGTCGTGGAGAACCAGAGAAGCCTTGGAAAGATAATTAGGGGACTTGGCAAATGAAATTTATGAGGTAAGTTAGAAGAGAGTGGCCCAGCAAAGATGCTGAGAAACGGGACCATCGTTTTCACATCCATTAACGCCCCAGAGAAGAAAGAAGATGCTGGTTCTCGTCTTCACTAATGATGTAAGCAGAAAGGGTGACAGGGGAGGTCAGAGGGGCAGCAGACAACACTGGGCTCACTCTGAGGTCCTGGCGGCAAGAACTGTCAGACCCAAGGAAAGTTCCCCGGGGTGGGAGGGGCAAGAGGATGCCTCTTTCCTCGCTGTCTGGGATGGACTTTAAAGAGGACTCAGTCAGGAAAGGGTTGAAAGCCGGTGGCTTCCAGGCTCCTCTCGCTCTGTGTGTCTAAGACACACTGGAATAAGGGAGCCTTGAAAGCTAAAGCAATCTCATTGCTTCCTGTTGCCGCGCACCACCGCCCCGCCTGCGCTCTATGTATGTGCTAGAACCCAGTTTGCGAGCTTTGGGCAAGGGACTGGAGGTTGAGAATACACAGGCAGAAACAGACCAACACACAGACCTTCCAACACTGGTACCAGAAAGCCCTGTTTAATAGCACCATGGAGACTTAAATACACTGCAGTCAATGGCCAACAGGTGATAATCCCATCCTCTGATCCTCTAAGCTAGGCACAGCTTCTAGTAACTTCAATTAGAAGGTTCTAGCAGGGTAGAGCAGCTGAAAACCAGGACTCAATTAGTCCCAACATCCGTCATTCTCCGCCTGTCGCCCAATAATGCGACAGTTGCTATTAAGGTTTACGAGGCCGCGAGCGAGGCAAAGGTTGGCTCCAGCCAGTGATTTGACGATGGGAAAGCATCAAGGAACAGCATCAGGCTGGCTCCTCTCCGCGCAGATTTCAGCAAAGAAATTGCATTGTGTGCCGCAAACCTAATTACAGTGGGTTTTGCAGGTTACCTGAACGATTTGTTTGATTTTTTTTTAAATACTCCACTATCTATCTTATCCCTGTGAGTCCAAAGTTTTGTACCTAATTTAGATTTTTGACCGATTAATAAAGAAACCTGGCCATGAAATAGCTTCTATACAAGATGCCAAAAGTTGATTTTGCGATGGCGCCTCACGGGATTTCCTCATGAAATCAACACCTGTCATAACGCGGGGATGAAAAAGAGAAGAGAAATTCACCCACAGCCATGGGCCATAAAGATTCAGGAAATGAATCAACATGGGGACGATCTGGAATTCAGGCTAACTTCTTTGCCAACCCTAAAATATGACAGAAATAGATAATGCCTCTGAGTCATGATTTTTTTTAAGTTTAATTATGACTGAAACATAGCACGTAACAGAAAGTTAGCATCTTAAGCATTCGGTAGTGCTATGGGGAGCACTTACATCATTAGCCACCAATCTCCAGACATTTTTCATCTTGTAAAATTCTACTCTTTAAACAAATTCCTACTATAGATGCCCCCAGCCCCTAGAAACCTGTGCTCTCTCTACAGTTCCCGTTACTGCCACTTTTATAAAAGAAAATAATTTTAGTCGAGTACTATTAGCCTACTGGTTTATCTTATTTAATATACTACTTTACTATAGTTAGAAAAGAATGGTTAGAAAAAATTAAATATACTATGTGCTTTTAAGTGTTAGCTCTGCCTTAAAAACAGAAGTAACCTGTTTATATTTTATGATAGTATACACATACATAAAATGGTTTTTATCTTAGACCAATGGAGACGTTCCGGAGAATAATATTCTGATAATATTTAATCCAAAAAGGTATGCCCTCAGTCCGCGAAATCTCACTCTTGGGCTTGTCGCCCAGAGAAGACATTACACAGCCCAGGAGAATTTGTGTGGCGGATTTATAGTGTCAGAAAATGGGCGCTCTTTGTATCCATGCTACTGAAACCCATGAGGAAAACAGGCTGTGTGTTCGTTACTGCGTTCTCTTGGAAGCTAAACAGTCGCATTCTGCCGCCTCCTTGGCATCTCCGACTCCAGGCTAGTCTCCAGAGGACTGTGCTGTTTTATGGACTTCCTAGTCACCCTGGCTTTCTGGCAGTGGCAGCATAGTTTGGTTCCCCATAGCTTGGTTCCCCACTTCTGCCCCCATTCAGTAGCTTTTTGGTGGCCTTTGGACCCCAAAGCTTACCGATAGCCTTCACCCATGATTCTAAGCTGCTAGTGACCCCATGATAAATTCATTTACGTTTTCATACCTGATCCAAACTATCAAACAAATTGTCTTGTCTCAAAAAGGAGTCCCAGGACGTGACTTGTCAGGACCCACAGCGCAACATGGATCTTTGAGGCAGAGGACACTTCAGCTTAGTTTTCTCTTTCTTCACTAAAAACAACACTGCGGTATCTAATATGTTTCATGGTCAGTACATTTGATGTAAATAATAAAGGGACTTAAAAATAAACACTCAGTGGTATCTCCAACTATATACAAAATTCTTAAGAAACGTAATCTATCATATCACCAGGCATGGTGGTGCTCTGTTTATACCAAACCGCTCTGTGCAGGACTGACTTGTGGGCAGCGCAAAGGAGCCCTTGAATTAGGCTCCGTTTATTATTGTTTTACTTTATACTCTTAACTAAACTGTGGTGCACTTTTTCTCCATTTGTTATCTCCTTTGACTTTAGCTTATATGGAACCGACTCGGGAATCTTGGGAACCTTAAGAAAGTGTGTCCAATGTTCTGGCCGCAGAAAGTACATACCCACGACTGTTTAGGACAGGCACGGTGCCCCTGACCTTACAAGGTGGGTTTAGCGGGTCCTCTTCCAGCTAGTGACATATAAGGAGGGGGAACAGAACTTAATGCAAGACTTAGAAAACGAATACAACCACATCATTTTGTAAAGATTACACATTCTTGTTACGGTGCCTGGTCCAGGCCTGGCCTACTTGGATTAGTTAAAAGGACCTGGAAGCCAGTGAAAGAACCCTCCACTGAGAAAGGAGAAGGAATAGATTACTCCATCTTGCTGAAGCCACAGACCCCAGGGTAATGTACCTGAACACAGCCAGACTTTGATCATTTTCAACCTTCATCCTGCCACTAGCTATACCTTGAAAAGAAAGTCTGCTCTCATTTGCTAAGGCTACACCCGGAGAGGCAGAAAATTGTCTCTTAGTAGTCTAGAAAGAGAAAGAATATTCCAACAGCCTTGCTCCTGCTGTGTATTGAACTCATTAAACGATGAACTGGAGAATGGAAAACTTGTGTATCTCCACTCTATATTTATCGGTTCCGTGCCTCAAGGGAGTCTTTCAGATGGGCTTCTGCCCTTTCACTGTTCACGTAAGATTAATCTGTTCTAATCTTAGGACTAAAGTAGGAACCTAAATTATTACACATGAAAAATCTTTAAGAACTTGAGGAAAATCACACAATCTTATCATGTATTAACATGACAATGTGTGATCGTATTATCAGGAAGAACTATCAGGTTCCAAAAACAACAGCAACAAAAAAACACATGCTACCAGACACGGATGGCGCTCCTTCAGTAAATATTTACCAGGTGTGCGTGTGTGCCACACTGACGTGTGTGTGTGTGTGTGTGTGTGTGTGTGTGTGCGCGCGCGCAACTATGGTGTGCTGCGAGAAGCATGTGATTGGCCACTGGTATATGGAGAACACAGAAGACAGCGTTGTGCACCATTGGAAGGAGCTGATTGGCTGCTGGCGGATGGAGAACAAACAAGACAGCGGTGCACACGGTAGGTAGGAAGGAAGGCGGATGTTCCTCTGCTTTGTTCCCCGTTATTCTTGCTGAAGATGCGGCAACTGTGACCGCCTTCCAGATCCCTCGCAGGTGCTTCACCTGGTGTGTCGTTGCTCTGATTCCAAGGACGTGGCACATAATGGCAGAGAATGACGTGCAGAGACCAGTTCAAGTAGGAAAGGAAGGAAAGGAGCACCGTGGCTCCTCACGATGATTTCGAGATGCGACTCTCACTTCTTCTGCGACTTGAGTTCAGTCACAGATGACTTGGTAACACTTGGCGTCACCGTGGGCACCCCAGGGTTTTGGTGTCTCTGGAATCACGTCACAGGGTGGGTGCTTCTGTTTAATAACTGTCACAGGCTGGGTGCTTTTGTAACTGCTAACGCTCTGGGGCTTATAGAAAACAGCACAGAAAGTAGTATGTTCTCCCTAGAATAAAAGATTCTCAAATAGCACCAAATTATAAACAGAATTGTTTAATCCTTCGGTGGGAAATCAGTTTTCAGACCAATCAGTTGTAGTGATGACGACTTACCTGTGTTAGTGACAGTCTTGGCTTTTACTTTGAAGCAGACTCTGAGCTCTTGAGGTTATTTCAACTTTTATAATTTATAAAAAAGATTCCATAAGTCTTTATACCAAGGCAAGTAACACCAGACACGACAGAGCCTTGCTTCAAACCTTTGCATAGTTGCTCTTTGGCCATGAGGAGATTGGCTTTAGACACATCATGCACGGAGCGCCATAGCCACGACCCGCTCTTTGTCAACCCTCCCCACTTTTTGGCAACTCCCCTTTCCTCCTCAAGGCGCTTACATTCTACTCTCATTTCATATAAACCTATGTGTCTTTATGGATCATAAAAATCTAGAAAGCACAAATGAGAGAAGAGGTGACGGTTGTCTCTCTGACACTGGCTTACGTCTCTGAACACTCCCGTCTTCAGCTGCTTCTCTCTTCCTACCAAGGCTGGTCCTCTTCCTTTAGGACTAAAAAATTTTTTGCCCATTATTCTTCTGTTGACAACAGGCACCATTTGGCTCCAAACCCAATTGCTGTGAACATCGCTACCATAAACAAGGAAATGCAAGTATCTCTGGGAAATGTTGGCCCAGAAATAAGGCTTCTCCTCCCACTTCCCTTCCATATTTTGTTGCCTCCAACAGTATCCACCCTTCTCCATGGCAAGAGTTCCAGCCAGGTGTCTCTCCTGTAGGTGCTGGTAATGTTATCACCCGTCTCCGTTCAATCTTAGAGACAGTAACGCCCCCTCAACCCTTGCAGGACTGACTGCCATATAATCTCCGTTTATCCCTTTAGTCCTGAGTGTACCTCTAGAAGCATTCCTTTCATTCATATTTGCTGAGCATTCTGGGTAAGTTCTATTGCCGTCTGGAACTCTCGATATCCTCCAGAAAATTCTATCGCCGCGAGCGAGTACTATTTGCTTCTTTTGCTCATGGCTGTCACTTGTAACTGGCTTTGACTCCATAGAGGGTTAAAAATCCCGAAAGACACTAACGTGGTGATTTAATCTCCTTTCTAAAATTTGATTAAGTTGTAAAATAAAGGTGACTTGAAGAGGAGCAAAAGACAAGAAAGGTCAGGGACTAGAAGGTCACAGTGAAATATCGATGGGAACAAGATTCCAAAGACGGAGCAGATGGGCAAGTGATGATCAAATTAACACGGCGCAGAAAAGCGGCAAGCAGGAGGGGGTTTGCAAAGGCAGCAAGCCGATGCTGTCCACCTGCACCTGTGCGAACCAAGACCTTCGACTCCCTTAGGAAGCGTGGAGAAGAGACCTTTGCCCTACGCAGAAGCCTGTGCATAGAGTCACTGAAATCCCAGGTCTCTGCTCCACCCCTGAAGAGCTTTGCTCTGAAGGAAGCTGATGGTGAACACTGGGGTGGGTTTGTCTGTATGGCCAGATGCAGGAGGGGTGTGGGGTCTCTGCTCTGATCCAGAATCCTAGTACGGGGGGGGGGGGGGGGGGGGGGGGGGGGGGGGGGAGGGAGCTGGAGTGCATGGGTGGTGGGGTGCACAGTGAGTGGCATTTGTGCATGCGTGCGTGTGCATGTGCATGCTGTGTGTGTGTGTGTGTGTGTGTGTGTGTGTGTCCTGGAGAGCCTGCTTTTAGCGTGCAAGATCCCCAAAGGAGAAGATGCCCACACACTGATGATTGGAAATCCCATAGAGGGCCAAGGTTATGCAAATTTGAGGCCCAGCAGAGCCCCTAATTCGCAAGCTCCAGTGTAATTCCCTGTGAGTGTCCTCATTAGTGTTCTGCGCAGTTATGAATGGAGACCCAGAGCAAGAAGCAGCCCTTGTTTCTCTGCCCCTCCATTTTAGAGACCACCACATGCTGAGCCCAGAACCCTGAAGGACACGGTAACTCTGGGCTTACACAAAGCTTGAAAAGTGACATTTATGGAAACATACACATTTTACATGCCTTGGACAGAAGATTTTGACAATATATATGCAAATAAATTTATTTTCCCATATTCAGTTTAATTCACATTTATGATGATAACATGTTCAAGTTGTTTACATGGAATACGGTTGTGGCTAATTTTAATTTCCTGATGTAGTCTAGAGGGCTGGCCTGGAGTTTTCTGGATTCTAAGCCACAGCAATCCTTTTACTGATCCCATATGCAGGGATTAAGGGATTACAAGCTTGCACCAGCAAGCATATCCTTATTCCGGATTCTTTACGTTTAGTATTATGAAGTTTAAATTGGTATAATATCTTCCTTATCATAATAAAACAAATGTGCTTGCTATGATAAAAGCAAAATTAGTAAGTTCTATCACTTGCCTGTATATCTACAGGTCTTAGAGTACCTTGATGTCAACTCTAATAGCCAGAACATCTCTGATGTTCTCATGATTTCTGGCCACAAAATAACTTTATATCAGGCTTATTGTTCCATTACTATTATTAATATTGCCAGCATTTTGGATGTTTACTTGTCAAAGAATTACAATTTTTAACTAGTTATACATGGGGTATGTAAGTTAGCATTTATGATTTTTCTCATAATATTTCTCATAAATACTAGTGCATTTTTGGAAAGCCTCAATACAGCAATGAACAAAGTGTGAAATGAACGAAGGACAAGAATCCGCAAGACACAGACAATTGCTGAAGCCGAAAGAAAAGTAATCACTTGTCTGTGTGTGTCCTTCCACACTGTGTGATCCCTCCTTTTTCCGACAGATTTTGTCCCTCTCCCTGCTTTCCTGGGGTGTGCCCAGCTGGATCCATCCCTGGACCTGCTGGTCAACAGCTCCCCTTGCCTTTAGAGCTTCGTCAGGCAGAAGCAGTAATGGAGCCGCCAGACTGCTCAGATTAACGTCTGTGGGCATGGCAAGGGCCACTGTCTGTCGGAATGGAGAATACAGCTTTTCTCCTCCCAAGAGGGCAAATATTTCTAAACTCGGATCTCGCCTCTCTGCTAGGCCCTTCTTTTTAGCTTTGGAGGGTAATGTTCTGTCTCTGAGCCAGTCTTGTGTAAACAGGAGGAAGACAAGAAGGAAGAGACAGCGCAGGACTGGAAGAGCGCCTGCGGATCTGGGAGTCATTAGGAACTGCGCGGTTTCCAACCAAGGTCCGCACTTGAGATCAAAGCACTGAACTCAGCGATTCTTCCAGAAGGAATTGTTCCAAAACTTCGAGAATTCCAAACTCGAAAACGCTTGGCTGTTGGCGCTCTACGCAGCTGTGTTCCTTCTTCTCTTTCATTTGCCGGCCTCCTTGAACTTTACTTTGAAAAGGGTAGTCTGTGTTTGCACCCCCAAAGCTGACTGATGGGGCCCGAGGCAGCTGGAAGAAGGCTGGGTCCATCTGGGCAGGTTTTAGAGAACGCACTTTCTCCATCCTGTTGTAAGGAATTGGGACGCAACTTCCTGGAGTCTGTGGGTGAGTATGGCCCCAAATTCTTGCAATTCTGTTGTAGGTGGCAATCCACCAACATTATTTTTTAAATGAATGAGAATCAAATAGCCCTGAGGTAAACATGGTGAAGGTATAGAGATGCCTATGCCGATGTTTTGTTTATTAAGTTCTTATTATATATTTTTAAAAACAAAAAACTCAGCATTTTTATTTGATTAATAATGTAGAAATGATAAGAAAATCCTCTGCATTCTAGAAGGAAAAAAAAAACAAATCTGGATCTCCCAAGATTGTATTTGGTAGTCAGAAAACGAGAGATTTCTTGAGAAAACAGAGAGGAACATAATGACAATTTCAAAACATGTTCTGATCAAAACTCAACAGGAAAATGCTAAATGTTCCTTTTGGAAAGTGAGTAAGAGGTGCGGAGAGACGGCTCACTGGAGATGGATGCAGCCACAAATGCAGCCTCTATGAAAAGCCTTCCTCTTCCTTAGACACTTGCTTTACATTAATACGAACTGAATACAAAACATTAACTATGTATCGACACATGCCGGACACAGTGGATACTTATTACTCGGGGATAGCCAACAGCTGTCTAATTGAACTTAAGATCTATTCAATATTCAACAGGAGGTAAAACATGTCTGGGACTATGTAACCCTAGCTAGGTTCCCAGAGCTAGTGAAGTCATAGATCTCAGAGGAGAACCTCTTCCCACTAACTTACAAGGCCAGGATAATTCCTGACTCATCCTACAACCTACCCATAGAGTGGCTCTCACCCAGAATTAAAGCTTTTCGCTGCAACAGGTGGAGATCCCAGAAAACCACAACTCATCAAAATGCAGAGAGCAGTTGCTTGTGTGATGCCCAGGCCCAACAGATCCATCTACAGACAACGCCTACACCCAACACTTAGGGAACATGGTGGAAGAGGGAACAGAAAGACTAAAGAGCCCAAAGGACCAGGAAGCATGCTGTGAGATTATGTCTCCTAGAAATGACAGGGAAATCCTCACTTCGGCAATACATATACTAAAATTGGAACACGACGAGGATGATGAACACGGCCCCTGTGCAGAGAGGACATACAAATTTCAGAAGTGTTCTTTATTTTTAAAAATGGAAACAAACAAACAAGTAACAAGGAAGGTGCACCCATGATTGATGTGGGCTTCCCCTCTGTATGCTGTGAATACCATATGAACTCAGAGAAACTGAAGCAGCATGTTCAGGGCCTGCATGGATCTGCACCAGGTCCTCTGCATATATGTTATGTCTTGTTGTGATATGAGCGGCGGGGCGCTTCCTGCCACTCTGTTGAGTGGGGTGACAGGCCACTTCCCGCCACTCATTATTTACCCGAAATAATGACACAGAAACTGTATTCTTTTAAACACTGCTTGGCCCATTAGTTCTAGCCTCCGGATCATTCCCAGCAGAGTTCACACAGTGTGAAGTGGAAGTTTCCTTGGGGTGGGTGCAGACAACGAAAATGTGGTGGCTGCCCTGTCAAACAGCACAGGGATGAGGCTGGCCATGGCAGCTTCATTATTGCTTGTTCTTCTCTTGCTGCCCAATGCTGCTATGCCGTGCCCAGCCCATGACTGTTCCTCCAGCTCTGAGAGCTAATCTCTCCTCCTTAACATCAAGGTTAGCCAGAGGGAGGCACTACTGTCTCGGAGCCTTAGCTTCAGGTCCTGGCATCCCCTGCCACGGCCATCAGCAGACCAACCCTTCTCAAGTGGTCATGTGCCAGGGGATCAGGGTACCACCACAGATGGAGGCCTTCAGTCTAACACCCCTTTGTTCCCTGAAATGACCCAACATCTGTCTCTTTCTACCTTATTTAACCCCCAAATCGTACCATTGGGACAGTCCAGCTAGCTCATTCCAATGATCTAGAACCACTTGAACTAATTGAACTATTTCTCTTTTCCCCCAACCCAACGCACACGCGCACACACACACACACACACACACACACGCACACACAGAGAGAGAGAGAGAGAGAGAGAGAGAGATACAGAGAGAGACATACAGAGAGAGACATACAGAGAGAGAGAGAGAGAGAGAGAGAGAGAGAGAGAGAGAGAGCTGACTGATGAGGAGAGGGAGGCAAGGGACCACACAGCTCAGCACCTAGGATGTTTCCAAGTCTCTCGCTGCTGGGCTGCAGGGCCGTGCAAAAGGAGCCAGGACAAGGGAGAGAAGAATAGCTTTCATTTGCCTTTCCCAGACCCTGCTGCACATGGCATTTGAGAAAAGGGTAATTTAGAATTCTAGCCCGCAAAGAAGAAAATCATTATGACTGGCCACAGTCCATTAAACCATCCCTTGAACTTAAGAATATTGAGGAAAGATCCGAAGGTAAAAAGTTCACAGAAGATTTTCCCTATTTATGGCCCAGCCTCCGCGAGAAACAAAGAGTGTTTCGGCTTGTAGCAGGATAGTTAAGAGACCCCAGAACGCAGTATTTCTAACAACAGAGATGAGGAAAGCGCCTGTTGCCTTAAGAAGCAAAATCCACTCCATAGCATAAAATCGTCCTCCGTGTCCAATTCATAAATTCAATCTTTCCAAGAAGATAAAAACGTCCAAAGGCCCAGCACCCCAGAAATTCAACACTATCAGCAAAACATGAAAGGATGCTTTGGTAGTGATAGACTAAAATGCCATTTTGAAGCAGCAGCGTTTGGCAAAAACTAGTAGCCCTTTAATAAAAGTGGTCCCTTCCGCGGGGACCATCATTCAACCACCATTTCCTGCAACACACAAAGAGCAAAATAAGGTGGGAGAGAAAGCTGTAGCTGCAGCACGGAGGAACAGCTGTATGGGGATCACCTCCACAGCTGCAGCCAGACACCCCAGCCCAGAGTGCCTACAGCAAACAGCACCCTGACGGGGGTGGCTGGGACAAGTCAAGACCCAAGTCTCATTCTTGCTCCTATCCTGGGGGTAATGTAACGGGGTAAAGGCCTTTCCATCTTGTCTCAGCTGAAGGCATCTTTGGTTTCTACCCCTGCCCTGAAAAGTTCCGTGGGGAAGCACCCTACCCTGTTCACCCTGTTCTAGAAACACGGGGTCGAAATGCCCCCGCTAACGGCTTGTTCTTGGCTCTTGTTAAGCTGCTTGCTTGCTTCCTCTGCAACTGCCAACCAGGCTGTAGATTTTTTTCTTTTTCTTTCTTTGTGTGTGTGTTCTTTGTCTTTTATGTCCCTGTAGCATGTATTCAGGGCTGCTCTTTGAGAAGTGTTCCTCTCCAGACAGTCCCCAGTAGGATTAGCACAGAATCTCAATTAGAACTTTGGTCATGTTAAGTGGTCCCTGGATTATTTTAGCTCATAGCGATACATCCCCCAATCTCCATCTCTCCTGAGAGTTTAGATGGAAAAGGCGAGGAAGAATATGTGTAGTTCCTTTTTCATACTCTACGCACCAGCCACCCTTACAGTTGCTGTGAGATCTCGTCTTGCTTGCAGTGGGTGAAGATGTGTGTCATAAAATATTATTTTAAGGTGTGTCACTTTTGCTTATGCTGTGGAGCATTTGTTTGATGATGCAAAGATGTGTTGCTTTTGTTTCTGCTGCATTTGTTTAACTCTATGAAGCTGTGATTCTTTGCCTCTCTAAAACACCTGATGGTCTAATAAAGAGATGAACGGCCAATAGCGAGGCAGGAGCAAGGAGAGGCGGGGCTGGCAGGCAGAGAGAATAAATGGGAGGAGAAATCTAGAAAAAAGAAGGAACAAGAGAGAACAAGGAGAGGAGGACATCAGGGGCCACCCAGTCACCCAGCCAGTCACAGAGTAAGAAGGAAAGTAAGATATACAGAAGTAAGAAAAGGAAAAGGCCCAGAGGCAAAAAGAAGTTGGGATAACTTAAGTTAAAGAAACATTGGGTAGAAACAAGACAAGACTGGGCATTTTTAAGTAATAATAAGCCTCTACTGTGTATGTGATTACTTGGGAGCTGGGTGGCTGGTGGCCCCCCAAAGAGAAAAAGCCAAAAGAGGCAAAGAACTGGAGCAAAAAAGTCAACAAGAACCAACAACAACATTTTGGCATTCCAGCGTGGGGCTGCAGTAAAAGAAAATCCAACAACAGACGTGAGACAAGCAGATTGCTCGTAACCCATGCACCTAGAATAGCAAAGGTGACAGCGGTGAGCATGTGCTGAACATGTCACTGACAATGAGGAATGACAGAGAGAGAGATGGGTTGAGTGGAATTTCTCGCCATTTAGCTGAAGTCCCTCTATCTTACTACTTGTAACACTTCGATGCCAAAATATTTTCAACTATAACACAAAATGAGGAGAAAAATATGACTTCCCCTGTGTCTCTCTGACAAAAATCACAATGGTCACTGTTCTGGCTGGAGACTAAACTAAAGTTCATATATTAAAACTCTAACCCAGCGCCTTTGAACGTGGCCACCTAGAGACAAATCCTTCACAGCAGCGATTAAGGCGAGGCCATTAGTGCAGCCCCTAATCTAGTTTGATTGGTATCTTTACAAGATAGAAAGATCGATATACACAGAAAAACATTCCACAGAGCACCCAAAAGGAAGATAGCTATCTCTGAGCTAAAGAGAGCCCCCTCAGAAACCGGGCGTTGGCATTTTCATCTGTGACTTCTGATCTCTAGATTGTGGGAAAGTGTCTGTGGGATCCCCCAGGCGAAGGTTCTCTCTTCTACCTGCCCTACGGAACTAATGCGCTGATGTTCTTATGCGACCTGTAAGTTAACTTTTCCTCACTGGGTCTCATGTCCCTGCAATGCTTGTGACAATGTTGCTTCTTAACTCATACGCATCTTATGCTCTGACCTGAAGAGGTTAGAACAATGCTATGGCAGAATGGCCATCACTCCGACCTCCGTGCTATACGGTGTCTATTACATGCAGACCTCAACTGGACAGCAGGAGAAGGAAGAGGTGTAACCTGTAATCACCCAGGGAGACAGAGCCCAGGGTCTGCTCCTCTTACACCAAGAGAAAGAATTGCCATGTTTTCTACATCATTCTAGCTCTATATGGAGTGGGCCAAATTTGTCAAGATTTCAGGGGGTACCCAAGCCATTCCAAATACCAAACATATTTAAATATGTACCTGAAAACAGAGTCTCACACCCTGAATATAAATCAATCAATCAAGAAGCAAGCCAGGCGACAGGAACCTGCTTACCCCAAGGGTGTGTCAGTAGGAGCACACCTGTGCCAGGCTGGGCAGCAACAGAACCCAACAGCCTTTGGATAGACGAAACACCAAGATCATAACCTATAATATAAGACCCAAGAGTAAACCCAGGAGGGCTCAGGTCATACGTCTCAACCCAACACATGCTCCCAGGGTGCATGGGTCACAGGTTCTTTCTAAAAAGTCCTTTCAATTCTGTACCAAAAAAAAAAAAAAAAAAAAAACTGGCAGGAGCCAAGACTTTAGAACAAAGGAAAAAGCAGAAGAGCACAGATCTTTAACTAATTTTTGGTCAATACAAAAAAAATAGAAATGAGAGTCACTCTCTTGCCTGAAACACTTACATGAATGTGCTCATTGGTCATTAAAATTCACAGACCAAAACAATCAGGACGCTAACTGTAAATATGGTCTCTCGGTTACTTTCTAGGTGGGAAATGCAAAGTATAATTGAGTTCCCCAATTAAAAGCAGATCTATTTCTCTTCTGTGCCTTTTATGTAGTGCCCAAGTTATCGCAAGCCCTTTCACTGCCTTAGGTGAGCTTAGGTGATAAGTTTCAGAGCTAGCTAAAACATTTTTTAAAGAAAGAAATAAAGCAAATATAAAACCGCATGCTGGACCCACCAGGAAGAAACTGCATACTGTACCCAGGAAGAGGAGGCCAAGGATTGTGCATCAGTGACAGACATTCCTGTCTGGTTGTAGGAAACTAGATAGGTGTAATGTAGGACGAAATTGACTGCAGATAAAGAGCCAGCATGGGGCCGAGGATCCTATTTAAGGTGCTAGGAGCTTGTGCTAGCTATTGGCAGACACAGCAGGAGGAGCGTGGGCTGTCAAAGCTGTGATTAACAGGAGACTCTCAGGGAGCCATGGCAGCAGCAGTGTGATCTCGTCAAATATCAAGAGCAAAGGTGCAGACATTACAGGATTCAGACTAGGAGAGAGCGACTCCCAACTCCACTTGTAGGAATCGTGGGCAGATGCTTTCCTTCATGGGGCAAGGATTCTTTGTTTCCCACTAAAAGTATTTGCAGGGCATGGAAAAAAAAATACAATGAATCAAGTTCCTGGAGTTTCCCAAACGTTGGCCCTTGTAAACAAAGTGCCGTGTTTTGAATGAAGAAGGAATACTTACGGAAGATTCATGTATGATGTCTGAGAACAAGCATAAACAGTGTTGGCAATGGACAGCGTGGTAAAAACTGGCACAATGGGCCATTGGTTTTTTGGGCTCTCCATTGTCTCCACCCCAGCCTCCCTGGGGTCTTTACCCCTGTAGCGTGATCTGCCTTCCCTTTGTCCTCTCCAACCAATCCATCTGCCATCCCCTACCCCACACACATACGCAGCCTCTCTCCTCCTGTAGCACCTTATGATTCTTGGTCTCTTTTTTTTCTAATCTGTAAATGGAGGCTTTTTGTCCTGCCCACTCCCACGGCTACTTTTAAAATAACCACCCTGAGTGTAAATATTAATTACAAATGTTTGGCCGATGGCTCAGGCTTATTACTAGCTAGCTCTGCATCATGAACCAGCTATAGCATGCCTGGGCGCATGCCCAAAGGACTCTATATCTGGTTTTAGATATATTTTTCACACATCTATTCGTAGCAAGAAAATGGAATGAGCCCAGATGTTCATTAACTGGTCAGTGAGAAAAATGTGACTGCACACACAGAAAAAAATTATTCATCTATAAAGAAACGTGAAATCTTCAGGAAAATGGAACTGGACGATGTACTGGGTGAGGATGCGTGCGTCTTCTTTTCATGTCAAGTGCAAACATGTGCTGAAGTCAGAGGTCGACATAGTATGCTTTGATCAGTTCCTTTTTACTTTACTTTTTAAGACAGGGTATCTCACTGGACCTGAAGCCTGGCGCCCAGCCCCCGGAGATCCTTCTGTCTCTGTTACCCCAGTTCTGCGAAAACAGTGCTGCAACACCCCACTTCTTGACACAGATGGGAGGGATCAGACTCGGGCCCTCAACCTTGTGCTACGAAATCTTTACCAACTGAGCCGACTCTCTGCCAACTGCCCCTGGAAAATAGCATGGGGCAACCTGGGCTCGGGAAGACAAATGTTGCATCATGTGCAGATTCTAGCTTCTTAGTTATAAATGTGTGT